>NC_037689.1:95208238-95494068 GCF_003255815.1 Theropithecus gelada
GTGAACTTGATCCTGCCATTATGATATTAACTGGTTATTTTGCTCGTTAGTTGATGCAGTTTCTTCCTAGCCTCGATGGTCTTTACATTTTGGCATGTTTTTGCAATGGCTGGTACCGGTTGTTCCTTTCCATGTTGAGTGCTTCCTTCAGGGTCTCTTGTAAGGCAGGCCTAGTGGTGACAAAATCTCTAAGCATTTGCTTATCTGTAAAGGATTTTATTTCTCCTTCACTTATGAAACTTAGTTTGGCTGGATATGAAATTCTGGGTTTAAAATTCTTTTCTTTAAGAATGTTGAATATTGGCCCCCACTCTCTTCTGGCTTGTAGAGTTTCTGCCGAGAGATCTGCTGTTAGTCTGATGGGCTTCCCTTTGTGGGTAACCCGACCTTTCTCTCTGGCTGCCCTTAAGATTTTTTCCTTCATTTCAACTTTGGTGAATCTGGCAATTATGTGTCTTGGAGTTGCTCTTCTCGAGGAGTATCTTTGTGGCGTTCTCTGTATTTCCTGGATTTGAATGTTGGCCTGCCCTACTAGGTTGGGGAAGTTCTCCTGGATGATATCCTGAAGAGTGTTTTCCAACTTGGTTCCATTTTCCCCCTCACTTTCAGGCACCCCAATCAGACGGAGATTTGGTCTTTTTACATAATCCCATACTTCTTGCAGGCTTTGTTCATTTCTTTTTCTTCTTTTTTCTTTTGGTTTCTCTTCTCGCTTCATTTCATTCATTTGATCCTCAATCGCTGATACTCTTTCTTCCAGTTGATCGAGTCGGTTACTGAAGCTTGTGCATTTGTCATGTATTTCTCGTGTCATGGTTTTCATCTCTTTCATTTCGTTTATGACCTTCTCTGCATTAATTACTCTAGCCGTCAATTCTTCCACTTTTTTTTCAAGATTTTTAGTTTCTTCGCGCTGGGTACGTAATTCCTCCTTTAGCTCTGAGAAATTTGATGGACTGAAGCCTTCTTCTCTCATCTCGTCAAAGTCATTCTCCGTCCAGCTTTGATCCGTTGCTGGCGATGAGCTGCGCTCCTTTGCCGGGGGAGATGTGCTCTTATTTTTTGAATTTCCAGCTTTTCTGCCCTGCTTTTTCCCCATCTTTGTGGTTTTATCTGCCTCTGGTCTTTGATGATGGTGATGTACTGATGGGGTTTTGGTGTAGGTGTCCTTCCTGTTTGATAGATTTCCTTCTATCAGTCAGGACCCTCAGCTGTAGGTCTGTTGGAGATTGCTTGAGGTCCACTCCAGACCCTGTTTGCCTGGGTATCAGCAGCAGAGGCTGCAGAAGATAGAATATTTCTGAATAGCGAGTGTACCTGTCTGATTCTTGCTTTGGAAGCTTCCTCTCAGGGGTGTACTCCACCCTGTGAGGTGTGGGGTGTCAGACTGCCCCTAGTGGGGGATGTCTCCCAGTTAGGCTACTCAGGGGTCAGGGACCCACTTGAGCAGGGAGTCTGTCCCTTCTCAGATCTCAACCTCCGTGTTGGGAGATCCACTGCTCTCTTCAAAGCTGTCAGACAGAGTCGTTTGCGTCTGCAGAGCTTTCTGCTGCTTTTTTGTTGTTGTTGTTGTTGTTGTGTAGCTGTGCCCTGTCCCCAGAGGTGGAGTCTACAGAGACAGGCAGGTTTCCTTGAGCTGCTGTGAGCTCCACCCAGTTGGAGCTTCCCAGCAGCTTTGTTTACCTACTTAAGCCTCAGCAATGGCGGGCGCCCCTCCCCCAGCCTCGCTGCTGCCTTGCCGGTAGATCACAGACTGCTGTGCTAGCAATGAGGGAGGCTCCGTGGGCGTGGGACCCTCCCGGCCAGGTGTGGGATATGATCTCCTGGTGTGCCTGTTTGCTTAAAGCGCAATATTGGGGTGGGAGTTACCCGATTTTCCAGGTGTTGTGTGTCTCAGTTCCCCTGGCTAGGAAAAGGGATTCCCTTCCCCCTTGCGCTTCCCAGGTGAGGCGATGCCTCGCCCTGCTTCAGCTCTCGCTGGTCGGGCTGCAGCAGCTGACCAGCACCGATTGTCCGGCACTCCCCAGTGAGATGAACCCAGTACCTCAGTTGAAAATGCAGAAATCACCGGTCTTCTGTGTCGCTGGCGCTGGGAGTTGGAGACGGGAGCTGTTCCTATTCGGCCATCTTGCTCCGCCCCTCCCTATCTTTCTTTTCTCAGAATTCTTCTAGTGTTTTTATCACCTTCAACAGTATGTACTGCTGTGGTTTCTGAACTAAAGAAAATTACTCCTGAAAGATAAAATTGAAACCAGTTGGAATCCAAATGGAAAACAGGGACAGTCTACTCTTGATGTTTCCCATTGAGCTCAGCCAGCAACAAACAAATTGAGAGACTCAGTAATATTTTTATGTGCATAGAATAAGAGAACTGTATTATATGAAATACAAAAGTCTGATTTATGTGTGTGTGTGTTTGTTTGTTTTTACAGAACTTGGTTTTTGTTTTATTATAAACCAGTATATCCCAAGTGAAACATTACCGAACACTGTAGCTGCTTATGAGCTCTCGTTCAGCCCCAATAAGGATGGATGGTAGAAACTAATTTTTTAATTTTATTAAAGTTGGGCTGTGTTTTCAGTCATTTTACATGAAAACGTATATGAGACTATATGGGGAATAAAATAAAGGACAGTGACAGTTTTTTTATGAGATAATTGATCCCTGTAGGATTGACACATTCAGAAACCATGAGGAGTATAAATGTGTTTGATTATGTGTATCGTACTTGAAAAACAGAATGTCAACAATTATAGCAAGGAGCTTGTAGATCCTAATTTGCAGGGGGAATGTTGAACATTTTCTCATGTTTGCAAAAGTGGAAGCAAGTATAAATTGACCTCAGTTGCAGAAGGAAGGGGATAAGGAATCAGACATTTATTGAGCATCTTGTTATGTCAGGGGTTTGGAAACTGTGATCTGCAGGCCAAATCTAGCTGACCACCTATTTTTGTAAACAAGATGTTATTGGAACACTTCCATCCTTATTTGTTTACTTACTGTTTCTGGCTGCCTTCACAATACAATAGCAGAGTTGACTTGTTGCAACAAAGATGGTATAACCTGCAAAGCCTAAAATATTCACTGTCTAGCCTTATATAGAAAAAGTTCGCTGACCTTCTTTATGTTACTGGAGCTTTTACATGTATGTGCCATTTCTTTCTCACAACATTCCTGTGAAGCAGGTGTCATCAGCACATGGTATAAATAATCTAAATTTCCTATACTTCAAACCTGATGAATACATTTTTAATACCCACATTTTCAAAGTTCTGAATCCCTACTTACATGGTATCTAAAATTTGCCTCAACTGCTTTTCAAAGACTCTCCTGGTTGATTCTGGGAGTCTCTGGGGATGGAGGTGATCAGAAACTAATCAGCTCATGTTCTTTGGCTTTGGATTCTTCCTCTCGCCTATGGCTCCTGTGAGCATATGGCTCCACTCTATACAACCATTTTTTTTTTTTCATCTGGCAACTCCTCTGAGTCCTTGGATTCCTGACATAATCTCCAACCCTCTCACTTCAGTTCTTTGTATATACGTTATATGGTTAGACTAGGTAAGTATGGAACACATGCCCCACCCCCCTCAACACCATTGTTCCATCTCTAGTCTCTAGTCTTTATCTTCCCCTGCAACCATAAAAAGTTGATAACACCCAGCACCTCCTGCAGCAATCACCAACCATCAAATTCAGAATTATATTTCGGGCGAATAAGGATACCAAGCCACGTATAGAAAAAAACCACAGCTTTGAGTTAATATTCAGTAAAACACAGCAAAGCACTTTGATTAGGCCACAAGGAAGAACTCTATAAGAAATATTAAAGTGCGGGTTATACTCAGCATCTCCATGGAAATTTTTTTATCTCAAATTATTTAGTAATAATATGTAGGAGGCAACTGTGAGTCTCCTAGTCTGAAAAGTCCTACATCATCAACTTGAGATTATGGCTACAAATATTTCAGGGTGTTACTTTGTTGAGTCTTACTCAGCAAGGTTAATGTATTTTGCATCAAACTGAATTGTGTGCAGGATCTGCACCAAGCTGAGATGGACCATATCAAATCAGAAAAGCCTGGGTGTGATGAATGCCCAGACTGTATTCTCAACAAGTATTGTCCTATTGGCCTAGTGATACTGGTTTTTGTAGCATCGTAATTCCTACAGATATGCCTTTCTTCATACGTTGTCTGATGCACTTAGCTCTTGGAGTTGATTGCTGGACTCACTGATTCGTGACATGAATTCTGACATTTAAAATAACAGGAAGTTCTTTGAATAAATGAGATAACCAGAAAAATGTCAGTTCATACTTACAAAGCCAGAGACAACCAGTGGGTAAAGTGACTGACTTGAGCTTGAATAAGGTAATTCATATAGGTTAAAGGTTAACAGGAAAGCACCTTGACAACCTCATTTGTCAAGTATAGTCATGTACCACAAAACAACGTTTTGATCAACAATGGACCACTTATATGATGATGATTCCATAAGATTATAATGGAGCTGAAAAATCCCAATTGCCTAGTGACATGTAGCCGTTGTAACATTGTAGTGCAATGCATAACTCACATATTGGTGGTGATGTTGTTGCAAATATACTGTGCTGCCAGTAATATATAAGTATAGCACATACAATTATGTACAGTACATAATACTTGATAATAATAAACAACCATATTACTGGTTTATGTATTTACTATATTTTTCATTGTTATTTTAGAGTGTACTCTTGTTTTAAAAAAAAAAATAGTTAACAGTAAAATAGCCTCAGGTAGGTCTTTCACATGGTATTCCGGAAAAAGTCATTGTTATCATAGGAGGTGACAGCTCCATGTGTGTTATTGCCCCTTGAAGACCTTCCACTGGGACAAGATGTATATGTGGATGACAGTGATATTGATGATCTTGACCCTGTACAGGCCTAGGCTAACATGTGTGTGTCTTAGTTTTTAACAAAAAGATTTAAGAAGTAAAAAATTTTAAACAGTTTAAACAGGAAAATGCTTACAGAATAAGGATATGGAGAAAATATTTTTGTACAGCTGTGCAATGTGTTTGTATTTTAAATCTGATTACAAAAGAGTCAAAAGTTAAAAAAAACCACAAAGTTTATAATTACTATAAGCTACGTTTAAGTTATTATTGGAGAAAGAAAATTTTTGTGAATTTGGTGTAGCCTATATGTACAGCCTATGTCTACAGTGGTGTACAGTAATGTCTTAGGCCTTCACATTCATTCACCACTTACTGACTGACTCACCCAGAGCACTGTCCAGTTCTGTAAGCTACCTTCATGCTAAGTGCCCTATACGGGTAAACCATTTTTTATCTTTTGTATCGTAATTTTACTGTACCATTTCTATTTTAAATATGTTTAGATATACAAATACCATTTTGTTACAATTGCCTACAATATTCAGTACAGTAATACGCTGTACAGGTTTGTAGCCTAGGAGCGATAGGCTACAAACCTGTGAGGTAGGCTATACCATGTAGGTTTGTGTAGGTGAACCCTATAATGTTCGCATAATGACAAAATCATCTAAAGAAGAACTCGGAATGTATCCACATCATTAAACAAAATATAACTGGACTACTTTGAGGTAAAAACCATACTTCAGTTTTGGTATTTAAGTTACCACTTCAGACAAGGGAAATTCTTCCCTAAAACCTCTAAGACAACTTTATTTGTCCTTCCTAAAATATACATTATCTGCTGAGCTATTGCGGCCCATTTGAAAATACACAACATTAGCTATGCTAGCTGTTAAACATAATGTTCTGGTGACATTTAGCAGTGTTCAGTAATTGGCTTAATGAACAGGTGTGCAAGTATATTAGTTATGCAGATGTTAATTTGCAGTAACATGTGCTTCCTGATTTGGGGTGTTCTTGTATAAACTACAACCAGTAAGATTTGTTCCTTAATTAGGAAATCACTACAAAGTATGTGTGTGTTATCCCTACCATTAGAACCGTTAGTCTTGTTTAATGTGCTCTGAACTTCAGAAACACTCTTGGTAATGCCATTCCTATTGCTTCAGGTACTACGCAGGTGTCAGAATGAAATCTACCTTTCTGTAGGATGCCTTGGTTCGTGTGCAGCTGTAGGCAACATGGAGAGGGGAAGCTTCACAGCTGTAATATGTAGCATGTGTGAGGAAACAGAAATGGAATCTCTTCCTGCCTATTGCATCAGCTTTCCCTCCCAAGGTTTAGCAAACACATGTGTTATTCCTCACAAAATAGACTCAATAACAATTGAACACAAAATTGTGGTTCCTTACAAATTGATTCATCTTTACCAGCATTCTTGATTATTCTTTTCCATATTGTTTGTAATTCCTGTCTACACTTGGCCCTTGGGATTTCCAAGGTTAACAGCTTGTAAACTATAAAAATGGATGGGAATATTTGTGTAATTTATTCATATGAATTTTATTTTTATGTCAAAAAATGGGAAATTACAAAGGCTAATGTAGCAAACGCCCATCTACCAGCTACCCAAAATGAACAGATGTTAACATTTAGTCATATTTAATCCAGATCTTTGCTTTTAAGGAAATAAAACGTTAGAGTTAAAATGGAAGTTTCCAAGGTTCTACCTATTCCAGCATCAGATTCCTCCTCTTAGGCAACCACTGTCATTAGCTGGCTAATATCTAGCCTATGTTTTTATAATTTTGCTACATATATACTCATCTATCAACAATACACAAGATTAGTCTCTGTTTTAATTTAGATGAATGTTATACTGCATGTACCATTTTACATAACTTTAATTTTTCCACTCAGCATTGTATTTGGCATCAATCCTTGTTGAAATCTATAGCTGCAGTACAATCACTGTAAATGCTGTGTGGTATTACATTGTATTAATATACCACAATTTATCCATTTCATAACCCCTGGGCACATGGGCTGTTTATAACTTTTCTACTGTTATAAACACTGTTGCAGTGAACATTTTTGTCTCCTTGACCATTTGACCTACAAGCAGAAATGTTGGGCTGTATTTATGACAAGCATACCTTCAAATATATCAGATGTTGATACATGTGTTTTTTAAGTCATTGCTGAATATTTACTGTCAACCGTTGGCATAATCAAATTCTTCTTTGTATCTTCATCAATACTTGGTATTGGGAGACTTAAACATTTTTTCAGTTTGATGACTGTTAATGGTATTTCTTCGGTTATTTTCATTTGCATTTCCCTGATCACTGGTGAAGTTTAGCATGTTTTCATTACTAGCTATATCACCTTGGACATATGATTAAATTTGTCCTTGATTTCCTCATTTGTAAAATGACACTGGTTAGTACCTATCATATAAAGTGGTATAAAAATTAATGCCAGATACAGAGCAGATATGTAATAAAACTTTGATTTCGGTGGTGCTTGTGAAGATTGTATTGGTGGTTACCAGTAGTAAAACTACTACTACTGCTGTGATTTTTGTTTTTTAATACTCTCATCTGTTGTGTATTAGATATGTATTTATCTATTGATCTCATCTTCCTTGACCTTTTTTGCCATCAGGTTCACGTGATATTTCTGGAAACGCATACGGATGATTCAGAATAGAGTAGAAAATAACAAAAAAAAAATCATTAAACCTATCACACGCAAAAATCAGAGTACATTTCCCCTACCTTTCGTTGCCATTCTTGCACTTATTTTAATGTTATCAAGTCATTAATTGAAATTAAAATATTGTATATTTCAACCAATATGTTAAAAAATTATTTCCATGTAGCTGGAATCACCTCTGGAATTATATCCACATGGATAAAATATGTGTTTAAGTATATATGGATCACAGTTCTTATATTTGTATGTTATATGTAAAAGAATAGTTGGCATTTACTTCTTAAATATACAAATATGTATGCGTGAAGTTACATAAATGTTCACTGTGTTTGTTGATACTACTATTATTAGCTTTATTTACTGTGGCTTTGTATATAGTGTACTTTTTTGTTTATTTGTTTTCCTGAGACAAAGTTTCTCTCTTGTTGCCCAGGCTGGAATGCAGTGGCGCAATCTTGGCACACTGCGACCTCCGCCTCCTAAGTTCCAGTGATTCTCCTGTCTCAGCCTCCTGAGCAGCTGGGATTACAGGCACATGCTATCATGCCCGGCTAATTTCACCATGTTGGCCAGGCTGGTCTCGAATTCCTGACCTCAGGTGATCTGCCTGCCTCAGCCTCCCAAAGTGCTGGGATTATAGGCGTGAGCCACTGCACCCGGCCTATATGTAGTGTACTTAATAGGAAGGGACATCCTTTTAATTCTCCTCATATTTCTTATAATATGATACAACACATAATGTGATGCTGATTTCAAAGATAAGATGTTCCCTAATATAGAACTATGCTTGCAATAAGAAAATGAGAATTCACTGAGTAATATGCATGTATTCATCTAAGCTATATTTTTATGGATAAAGAAAATTATAAATGTTAGGTACCTTTTGGGGATACTTCCATAATTACTGGTTTACATATGACCATGCAGTATGAGTAGATATTTATGTGTTGTGTACCATTGTATGCTCATGCTAGGCTAATTCATAGTAGGTGTTCAAGAAATATTTGGTAGATTAATGAATGTGATTCTGACTATAGAAATCAGTCTTTCTCACTGAAATTTTAAGATAGTTATACAAATTTTGTTATGATTCATGGTTAGTTATCACTATGTAAATCATCTAATGTTACCTATTTAAAATATTTTAATACTTGCTACAAATTATAACATCTTGTCACATGTTCCGTGTATCCACTGGGATAGCAGAAATTAATAGGAGATTCCTGAACATTGCCTATATTAGATTGGGGAAAGCATATAACCATGTTTACTTTATTTATGCTGATGAGCATTTCGCAGTTGTAAAAGAATACATTTATAGTACAATTGCTTGTAAAAATCCATGTATTAAAGGAAATATAATAATACTCAGTGGGCATTTTATCTTAGATAATGAGTATCTTGATATTAACATATCTTTAATAATAATATACATGTCTTTATTATTAGGATTATCTTCCTACAGACTGTATTTTTTAATGTTTCATTATTATTCTATTAGCAGTGCCAATTTACACACTCAAATTAATTCAATCTATTGGATTCAAACCCATTTGCAAAATGTTTTTTCATTTGTATGGGGAAGGTCACGTTTCACTGTAGGCCTCATTATGAACCTGAGGACCATAGGGCAATTGATGATAAAATCAATTCAGGAAGTTTTTATATCGAAACTTAAAAAAACTTTTTAGTTTCATCCAAGTAACTTCAAATAATTATAGAATTGCTAGTTATTTAATGTTTTGTAACCACTAGAAACATACAGAATAAAAGTATACTAGGATAAGTGACATTTTGAGGTCACTATGAAAGCAGGCAATTTTTAACATATGATGTGTTGAACACTATTGGGATATTTGATGTCTCATTGCTGTTCTTTGAATTCTCTGTTTATCTAAGCCTGTGGTCATGCTCCCTAAGGAATGCTTTTAAAAACAAGAAGGCCAAAGGCAATAATAGCCACTGGTCTGTAATTATTTATCATGGCAAAAATATGATTAGTTTTGAAAGCCTGTCTAGTTAGAGAACTGCTTTAAACTTGTTTTTCTCTTGTGATTCTCAAAAAAGCAGTGCCCACTCATGGAATTCTTATCACTTTTCGAACCCAGGATTTAAGCCAAGTTGTATAACACAAGGAAAATATGTTGGGATTCAAGAAAGAAAACTGTGAACTCTAGATATTTAGGGCATCTAATCTTAGTTTTAAACAATTTGTTCGTTTGAAAAGGGGAGAGGCTAGACCATATTTTAATTAAAAAATGCAAAGATATAAAGTCATTAAATGAGCATTATCTATTCCTGGGTTAGTCAGGATCCTGTTAGTTTGCAGAAGCATCTTTATAGGTCCTTCATAGCACAGCATGTTTTTCCTATATGTACTTGGCTAATTAGTCTCCCATAGTGAATTTTAAAGCATATTGAGAGATTAGGAAAATTTTCTTGACTATTTCCTTGACTGGGTTCAAATTAGTGAATGATTCTAGAAGTAATTTCAATATGATTCAGATACTTCACATTTTATAGACAAAGGGAAAGGCTATTGGACTGTCATTTTCTTGTGTACAGTTGTCTTAAGCTGGAACTGACTTGACAATTAGAATAAATCAAAATGTTGATGATTGCATATGAAAGACTCTATGCTCCTAGAAAGACCCTTTGAAGAATATTTGAGATATGTTTTAATATATTTTAAAACATATTTAGAAATATATACAGATAAATATAAACGTAAAATATGTTCTTTTAATATATTTTAAGATAAATATATTAAAAGTCACTTTTCTTCCAGTAGTAGCAATAACTATTGTGTTGAATCCACATGGCAAAGATCGTAATTTTAAAGTGTTAATTATTATCCATTCTCCTTAGACTGCACATAACTTTAGGTTGGCCAGTCTGGTAAAATTTAGCACTGTTAGGACTTTAGTTATTCAGGTAATTTATTTTATTAATATCTGCTATTTCTGTAGTATGCTCATTTAATTTTTCTGTATTTTGTATTATTAAAACAAAGGAAGTCTTTACGGACTTCCAATATTTTGATGAATTCTATAGAATGTTGCAAAAGTTTCCAATATGGTAACATCTATAAACATATTGCCTTAGTAAAAGTGTACTGTGGTTTTATGTTGCTTTTTCTCTAAAAAAGAAAATCGATAATGCATTTGTGGTCTTTTTAACAAAGATTAGATGAATTAAAATAATATCATTATTGCCTCAAAATGAAGTTATCTTTTTAACATTGATAAAGCAGCAGCATGATTATGGTCATATATGAACCAGTGATGTAATTTAGCAGCACGAATTTGGGAGCAAGGACTTAACACTCTATTTGACTGAAAAAGTATTGGCTTTATTTTTCTCATATTTTCTGATGGCCCCGTTACTTACAACCCTGTTTTTATATTGGAAAAGGTAAACTGCCAACACCTGAGTACAATGGTAGCTATACAATTTCTATACAGGAGGGGTTTGGGGATTTAACTTAACGCTTTATTTTCATAGCAGACAGCCACATTGTTTTTTGAGCTGGCCTACTTGGGGAGTTGGCTGATGGAGGTTATGGAAGGCTAAAGCCACTCCTTGGCACTGCTACTCCTTACCGTTTCCGTGCTTTAAACTGTTTTGAGTTATACTGTTACCTTCTGAAGAAAGCAAAGTAAATCTTCTGTTCTAAGGAAGCAAATAGTATTTTTCAAATAGCGAGGGATACAAAGCTAACTTACGCAAAAGATCACATTGCTGAGTCTATTTAATTACATGTATGCAAATGGTGCTACTGTTGTACAAATTGCAAATGGTTCATAGCTATTCTTCAAAACAGTCTCAGCAGGAATATTTATATGGCAACCTGTTTAGCAGTTAAACTTACCTTAGGTGCTTTAAAGCAATTTCACTGAATTAAAGAAATGTTTAAATTTTAGCATATTTTAAGAGAAATGCATGTCTTCCTTTTCCCTCAATTAGCTCAGATTAGCGAGGTTGTACTATATATTTAATTCCAGTACTGCTGTAGGTACCTGGTAAAGGAGTAATTAATGTTGTACATTAGGTAAGAAGGAGCAATTGATTTTTGGTTCTATTTGGCTTATCTTTTCTGCTTAAGTGCTGATATTTAATTTGTAGTGAAAACTCTAAAACAGCTCTGTATTTTTATGTTTATCCTGTTCCTTGAACTAATGAAATAAACACATTTATTGATTTCAGAATGAGCTTTATTAATGTAGTTAATATACCTTACTAATGTTATTCCGTGTACTTGGATTAGTACCATTATTGTTTATGAATCAACATTTTTTCTTTCAGTTCAAAAGAATGCAGAAGCATTAGAAGAAAAGAAGACTGGGCCTACAAAGAAGAAAGTGAAAGAACTGAGAATTTTGGATCCCAAAACAGCTCAGAATCTGTGTATGTAATATTTTCTTCATATAATTGGTATAGGTAGTGGTGAAAGGGGTGGGAGCTGTTTAATGTATTTCATCAAAGTTGTAACCTTTTTAAACAGGCATATTTAGCATCTTCTGGAAACAAAATTCTGTGTAAACATGATTTGGTTGCCTTTTTGTCACTTAGCCGCCATGGAGAAAATTCTAATTCAGCCTCCGTCAGACTAGATGAAACTTGTGAATAGTAAAGATTTGGAAAGTAATGATAATAATACACTGTTAGAGGACATAGTGAAACATAAGGCAGAACTGATAAAAAGTGATTTTTTTTTTCCTTCTGTCTAGACCTGGGATTGATAGTTTTAGAGTATTCACTAGTTACATTGGGCAAATCCTTCTACTGCTATTCCTTTATGTCTGAAGTAATTGTGATGTGAGCTACTTAAATTGTTAACCTTAACTGCATTTAAAAACTGGTTTGTGAACCTTTAAGCCTTTAACAAACCGGTCAGCCATTAAGTATACTTTTGTTAAAGCAGATGGACAGTTAAACCCATCTTCATTTATGTAAGCCTTTAAGTTTTAGCATACTTTTCCCTCTGTCTTGAATTCAGAATTTTTGTTCTGTCACTACAGTAGACTGTGTTTAGATTTTGCTGATACTAAAACACTATGCATCAGAAATTTCCACACATTGAGCATTTCTAATTGCACAAAGTAATACCATGGGAGTTTATTTTGTTAAAGAATGTGGTATAGGGAATCATTACAATAAACAACACATCATTCTCATGTCAGTAGAAATGTTGCTATCAGAAAAGCAGTTTACCAGTAGCTGTTGTGAATGTGTAAATGTACTTATTTGATAGTACATTTTCAAAGTTGATGTTCAGTACTTTTCTTTAAAACACAGTCCCAGCTACTCGGGAGGCTGAGGCAGGAGAATGGCGTGAACCCGGGAGGCGGAGCTTGCAGTGAGCCGAGATCGCGCCACTGCACTCCAGCCTGGGCGACTAAGCGAGACTCTGTCTCAAAAAAAAAAAAAAAAAAAAAAAAAACACAGTATGATCTCAATTGCTGGTTGATTTCTGTCAACATTATTCTTTTAGATTGTGGAGATCTCATTTGGTCTTATGTATAAGGTAATCATTTGCCTATAGAGTAAGGATTTTGTTTTCTTTTCGTATGGCTGAAGGCATATAGACCTTTTCATGAAAAAAAAAAAAAAATTCTTAGAAATGTTCAAGTTCTGGGTGCCAGGCATGGTGGCTCATGCCTACAATCCCAGCACTTTGGGAGGCCAAGGCAGGTGGATCACCTGAGGTCAGGAATTTGAGACCAGCCTGGACAACATGGTGAAACCCTGCCTCTACTAAAAATGCAAAATTAGCCTGGTGTGGTGGCACATGCCTGTAATCCCAGCTACTTGGGAGGCTGAGGCACGAGAATCACTTGAACCTGGGAGGCAAAGTTTGCAGTGAGCAGAGATCGCACCATTGCACTACAGGCTGGGCAACAAGAAAGAAACTCTGTCTCAAAAAAAGAGAGAGAAAAAAAAAAAAAAAAAGAAACGTTCAGGTTCTGGTGATAAGAACACATCTGTGTTCTTTAAAAAATATGTTTAATGGAACATGTTGTTGCAAGTACCTTCTGAATAATCCTTAGCTATTCTAGGTTTAATTTGCTGAATTATTCTAATCTGATATGATAGATTTCCACTTAAGAAAAAGTTGGCAGGGGAAATTGTGAGTCAGTATATAAAGTAAGCAATAGTATACCACAGGAATATAAGCAGGAATGCAAAGCACACTGATGATTTAGGCCCTTTAATTTTTTTCTTATGTGGGAGAATTGCGGAGTAGATGGATATAATTTTTTATTTGGTTATTTTATTGTCTTTCCTGAGAAATACTGTGTTGGATGCATCTGACAATCTCCACACTAAATTCTTCATTAAATAAAAAGGTTAACTTGAAATAAAATCTCTTAAGTTTTCATGGGTCATTTTGTGTATCATCCTAATCTAAAAGGCATAAGCATATAGTCATTAGTAGGAATTTTATTTTGTGTGTAAATATGCACTAACTATAAACATTACAGCCCGAGAAAATAGGCCATTTTGTCTAAATGGATAGAGTGAGTAGTCCATCGAATGGAACAACTGTTGTTTGTTCATAATTCTGTAAATTAGTATTAGTGACAAGTTTCGTATTTTGAGTCTATGAAATGAAAATCAGGCATTTATTAGGACTTTAACATGTTGATGCTGTTCTACTTTTACTAAAATCAAATTTTATTTTAGCCATCTTTCTGGGATCATATCGCATGCCATATGAAGAGATAAGAAACATTATTCTGGAGGTTAATGAAGACCTGCTGAGTGAGGCTTTAATTCAGGTAACTTGGATATTTTCCTTCTGAAATTCATTTTCACAGATTTTTTTGGACTATTCTCTTCTCAATGGAGTTGTAAGAAAATTCTCTTCTATATTTAGATTTTTAAAAAGACATTGAGTAGTTTAATAAAATCAGGAATATCTAGCTGTGTTGCTAGTAAGAGGACTCAGTATAGAAAATCTAGGTTCTAATTCTGTTTCTGCCACTTATAAGCTATATATCCTTTTCAGTATAAGCATATGCATATATAGACATATCATTGTCCATTATTCACTGTACATACAATTACATGTACTTCATCACCAAAATGGCTCCATTAAGTATATATTGTTCTTAAAATTTTATGGGTGAAAAAGCTGAGGGGTCAAGAGGTTAAACAGCTTTCTGAAAATTAGTGGGTATTTAACATACCCATTGTTAAGCTGAGTAACTTTTACCCAACTCTGTTTGGGTACATAACATGTATTGCTGATTATGTCCAGCACTGTCTGTACTTTTGATTTCATTGAATCCTACAATAATCCTATGAGATAAGCACTATTATTCTCATTTTACAAATAAGGAAACTGAGGTTTAGAGAGATTGCCCAATTTCACAAAGCTTCTAAGTGGTGTAAGTGGCAAAGTACCAGAGCTGGGATTCAAAACAATGTCTATCTTGACTCTAAAGCCGTTATATTATTCTGCCTTCCATGAACAAACTGTTGAATCTTTCTAAACCTCTATTTTCTCATTTGAAATTACAGGGTCATTGTGAGGATCTAACCAAATAAAGTGCTTTGTATAATAAAGGACTATACGGATCTAACACATTATTTGAATTCTTAGTATGTCTGGCCCTGTCTGGTTTAATTTTTGAAAGGAGTAACTGTAGAGATTTTTGTGGAAGCATATAGTCATTGTAGTTTTTTCTTTTTTTCTTTATTTTGTTGTTTTTTGTTTTTGAGCCATGCAGTTGGTTTTGAGTTTTAGAATGCATCACATAGGGCCGGACGTGGTGACTCACGTCTGTAATCCTAACACTGTGGGAGGCTGAGGCAGGCAGATCACGAGGTCAGGAGATCGAGGCCATCCTGGCCAACATGGTGAAGCCCTGTCTCTACTCAAAATATAGAGAAATTAGCTGAGTGTGGTGGTACACGCCTGTAATCCCAGCTACTCAGGAGGCTGAGGCAGGAGAATCACTTGAACCTGGGAGGTGGAGAATGCACTGGGCCAAGATCGTGCCACTGCACTCCTGCCTGGTGACAGAGCAAGATTCTGTCTCAAAACAAAACAAAACAAAACAAAAACATCAAATAGTTAAATAGCTTATTCTATAACTTTAACAGTTTTGCCACATTCCCTGCAAACTCTGTAAATCTCAGAGAACCTGCATACATAATTTGAGCAAGTGATGTCTCTGTGGAAATCTCCTCTATTTTGGATTGTAGGCTTACATTAAAGTTTACCTCATGTATATGTCTTAAATCTAGGCATGATTTTTTAAAATAGGACTAAGGTTTAATAAGATGACCTATGTCATCTCTTTCTTGCTTTTAGACCTCCATTCCTTTTTCTAAGCCTTTATCTCTTTATCTTTTTCACGCATCTGTACATGTTACCCATATCCTGCTTTACCCACCAATTTCATGGCTTCTGTTTGCTGAGGACTTTTTAAAAGCCAACTTGCTTTCCTTCTCAGTGCCAGATACTTTAAAGTTTCTTCTCAATCCTTACCCTTTTTCATCAAAACCCATTTTCTTAGTTTTGCTTGTGGGAAGAAAACAGTTTAACATGTAGTATAATATACATAATTGGAATTGTGCTACTTGGGTACGGGTATAGGGCCTAAGTGGTGAGTAACTCAGCCACGTTTTTAAGGTTAGTATTGCTTTTATCTAGACAAATAAAATGGCTGAGTATCTTCTGGTAAAGAGGATGCATGCACCTGGGTAGAAATAATTACATGATTTTCTAGTTCCCAAGAGAGATGGCTTCCCTCTGTCAGGAGAAAAGACTATAATCAGTAGCACCTTTTTCTCCCCCCAATTCCAGAACATTTGTTTCAGTGATGGAAAAGTAACATCAATTTGCCATTCATATGAGCTGTTTACCATTTATGTCTAATTACCATGTAGCACATCGATAATGCATGGCATTAAATGTGTATCATCAGATTAACTTTGTTGTAAGTTCTATTTGATTACAGTGCTAAACTCCATCCATGCATAATTATAGTTTTTTGCTCATGTAGCATAGTTGTCTCCTCATAGCAACAAAAACAAACAGCAATTAGTGATACGTCACTTCCCAGAGACTTGAATTAACAGTAGTAGTATTTTCTCTTCCAGTATGGGTCAATAGGCTCTTGCTGGGCAGACAACTAATAGAATTTAGTTATTTGGCAGGATAATTGTCTTACTTAAAAAAAAATCAGAAAAACTTTTATTTAATCAGCAAGATCCAGCACCAAGTTGAAGATGATTAATAAACATCAATTTTCATTTTATTTCAAAATATCTAAATTTAAGCTAGAAAATGAGTTCTCTATGTGGGAAAAATTGAAATGACCTAAAATACTTGCAGTAGCACGTAGAAACATTTAAAAGTACACCATATCCTGAGATTGTCGAGGAGTTTTTAATGTATGTAATTATGAGTTACTGTCAAATAATGTGTACTAAATTTTTGTGACTTTTAGAATCTTTATTCTAGCCTACAAAATTTGTTTCAGTATAATTTAATTTGATCTACTGAGAGAAAAATCTAAGACCAATCAGTCAGTGCTTTTTAGGATATCAGTGGTAAAACAAATATGTATATAGAGCATTGACAGAGTAATGAAATGAGCGGTTTGAAAAAAGTGGTGCATGTGTGAAGGGAAAAATAAAATTATGTTCTATTTGAGGTCATTAGTGCATGCAAATGATTCTAGGTAGGGAGTTTATACTTATATTCTTAAGGAATATGTGAAAAAAAAGATGATCAGCATACAAGATAGTATATTATTGCTGCAGAATAATTTGTCAAGATCTGATAAAGCATGGGTTAGTAACCTGGAGTTCAAAGCCCTCTTTGGGGACCCATGGAGAGAATTCAGGGGGTCCTAAACTTGTATGTGAAGAATATTACATCTTTATTTTCATTAGCTCCTAATTAATATTTAGCATATTATTTAAGAGTGTAGGCAACAGACCAAAGTAGTATTAACAGTACCTCTAACTTTTTCACTAATAGAAATAATAAATATTTTCATATCACATTACAGTTGTGGCAGATATCTTGAAATACTGTTACAGTCATTAATACTTCAAAATTACAGTACTTATTAGAGCTGTGACTAGAGATTATTTTTAATGCTGTAATCAAGCACTTCTATCATTATATCACTATTTTGGTAAATATGTTGATAACTATTTAAATGTAATTGGTATTTTATGTAGTCCTATTTATTTTATTTTATCCTGATATAGAGGTTCACAGAAGGTGAACTGTGGGTTAGGGTGGGCTGTGGTTAAGGTGGTCTTCCTGGAAGAAGTGTTCTAGACTTTGAAACACTAGTAGGATTCAGTTAGAGAGGGCTAGGATAAGAGAATGGTGGCCAAAGGCTTGAGGTATATAAAGGATAATGTCTTTATTTTTCTGGTATAGATAAGAGGTCATATAGGGTAGCAATGAGAAAGAGCATATAAAATATTAGTAACTTGGTGGTGGTCATATTGTAGAGGCACACAGATAGCAAGTTGGTGACTCACAGGTGCTCACGCTCTCTACCTCTCACTTTCTCTCACCTATGTTTTATTTGGCCTTTCTAGTGCCTAATTAGTGAAATTTTAATATCACACACTCTCCAGTTTGCCACAGATCCCACCACTCCCTATTGCATTTTACTTACTCTGACTCATTCCTAACCCCTGTATACACCAGAAGTTTTGATCCCTGGTAGACAACATGAATGCTGAGCTATTGAGTTTGGTCATGGTCAAATTGTGTGCTTAGGAAAGGTACTCTTAGCTGCAGTATGTCAGATGGCTTGATGTAAAGAGACTTGACATAGGGAGATCATTGCAGTTTCAAGCATAAGGGACATCATTGCAGTTTCCAGTGTAAGGTGTAATAAAGCCCTGACTATTTCAGAAGCAGGACAAAAGGGAATTTGGATAAATAAGAAATTTTTAAAGAATGATTAATTGAAAAATCCTGGTAGTAGAGATAATGGTTGTAGCCCTGACACCGAGAGGCAAATCAGGTAGGGGAGAAAATACTTTCAGGGCAAAAGAGAAAAATTTTACAAATAACATTACATTGGAAAATGTACTGGAGGTCAGAATAGAGGCTGAGACTGAAAATAAGAATTTTTGGAGTCATTTGCAAAGAAGTGACTGTTGGAGTATCAGGACCAATGAAGTTCTTAAGTTTCCTCATGAAAAATGTAACAAATGGAAAGTTAAGGACTGCATATCTGGGGACCGTACAAGTCAAGGGGATGGGAGGTATTAGAGAAATCAGAGCAAAAGGAGTCAGCATATCAGAGAGAAGGCCAGGATGCTATAGTGTATCATCAAAGCCAACACAAGAGGCTTTTAAAGAGTGATGAATAAGAGAAGGAGATTGGGAAAAGAGATATTTCCTTCATTATGTCAGCTTATAATGACTTATTTAGTTTAAATAGTTATTTTTCTATAGTTTTTTTCTTGAAACAGTCTGCACCTCATACCAGACACCTGTATTCCTTAAGCAAATGTTCTGTTTATTTGTGGTATTTTGGTCTCTGTCTCCCTTATAAGGGACATCTGCATTCCTACTGGGCATGCAACTGTCTGGTGTCCTATCTATTGTTCTTCTTCCGCTTGCATTGTTTGTTTGTTTGTTTTTTGACATTTCCTTCCTTCCTTTCTTCCTTCTCTCCCTCCCTCCTTCCTTCCTCTCTTCCTGCTACTTTCTCTTACATTCTTTTATTCCCTTCTTCCCTCATTCCCTTCTTCCCTCCCTTCCTTCCTCATTTCCTCCCTCCCTTCCTCCCTCCCTTCTTTTCTTCCTTCCTAAGTAAATTCTTTCTTTGATGAAAGACCTTAATTTTACTTAGTAATACCCAAGGTGAAATAAAACTCCCGGATGCCTCCATACCTGGAAACTACAGAAATACCTCCATAGATGTTTCTCTACAATGCATACATGGGAATATGCCAGCTTGCTTCTACCCCCCACAACCTCCCTCCCTTGCCCCACCAATAGTTTCTACATATATTGGCTGTTTTACTTTTCTGACGCCCATTTGAGTAACCAGCACTGTACTCAGTGTGTGGTGTTTATAGATTGCCACATGATTATGTTTTCCCAAATGTGATTTTTTTATCTCAAAACAGATTATATGATCTATATAACTTATTATTGGGTACCAACAGAATAATCAGAATGACACGAAGATCATCCAGTCCATTCCGCTGATTCCAGGCAATGCTACACCTAAGTCATCAAAGATAGATGGGTATCTATTGATTCTGCAGGGAAAAAAGATTCTTCAACTTCCCTCAATTAACCAGTTCTAGAGTATAATTATTCTTACAGTCAGGAAGTTCATGCATGTGTAATAGTAGAGCTCGTTTTTGTCTCCTCAATCCATCTTTGTAATCATTGATCTACTTACGTGGCTATCGACCATCTGTATTTTATGCAGGCTTGTGAGTCTGCATGTGTGCATTCACTTTACAAGGGCTGATGACTTTAGAAGACTACAAGTATATCAATTAAGGCTATAATGGCATTAGTATTGTAGAATTTGAAAACATTTTTCTCTTAAATAACAACTTGTATTCACCATGTTCATTTTCACAAGTCTTTAGGGAAAATGAAGCAGTAGCAATGACAGTAACAATCATAAAACATTTCTTTCTTTCTTATCATCACGGTGGAATAATTATGGCATGCTTTTGCGGTCTGAAAATTCTTTTTATCTATGAGCTGCTCTTCTTTCGCACCTTTTGCTTTTAAATAGTTAGGTGATTTTTTTAAAAAATTGTTTGTTTGTTGTTTTTTTCTTTTACTGAAGTTTCCTTTGACCCTTGTTTGCTACTTTCAGTCTATTGTTATAATTACACATATTCCAAGCAAATGTTTTGGCTGCTTATTTTTATTCTATGTCTATTATTGATTAATGCCAGTATTTCATTTGTCACTATCACCAGTTGTGTTGTTGTTCACAGAGAAAGAAAAGGTAGCTTTAAACAATTAATTTTTTCTTGTACTAATTGGGTTGTGCAAAATGTTTTTAAAATATAAAAGAGTGAGCCTATGGCCATGCGTGGTGGCTCACACCTGTAATTCCAGCACTTTGGGAGGCCAAGTCAGGTGGATCACATGAGGTCAAGGAGTTTGAGACCAGCCTGGCCAACATGGTGAAACCCTGTCTCTACTAATAATACAAAAATTACCTAGGCATGGTGGTGCACGCCTGTAATCCCAGCTACTTAGGAGGCTGAGGCAGAAGAATCGCTTGAACCCAGTAGGCAGAGGTTGCAGTGAGCCGAGATCGTGCCATTACACTCCAGCCTGGGCAACAAGAGTGAAACTCCATCTCCAAAAAAAAAAAAAAAGAAAGAAAAAAATTGAGCCTATTTACATTTTGAGCAAAACGTAAGTCTTACTAACAGTTCAGTAAGGTGCGACCTCAGAAATCATATTTTATGCTGCCTTCTTTATGGTAGAACTTCATTAAAATTTTGGTTCTTTCATACTATAGATCCATTGGGTCTATTGAAATGAGATGATGGTCAGGGTAGAACAGGAATTTCCTCATAAGTGTAAAACTTGGGGCTGCGCGCAGTGGCTCGTGCTTGTAATTCCAGCACTTTGGGAGGCCAAGGAGGGAATATCACTTGAGGTCAGGAGTTTGAAACCAGCCTGAGCAACATAATGAAACCCTGACTCTACTGAAAAAAAAATACAAAAATTAGTCCGGCGTAGGAATGAGTGCCTATAGTCCCAGCTACTCAGGAGGCTGAGGCAGGAGAATTGCTTGAACCTGGGGGGTGGAGATTGCAGTGAGCCGAAATCATGCCACTTCATTCCAGCCTGGGCGACACAGCGAGACTCCATCTCAAAAACAAACAAACAAAAACAAGTGTAAAACTTGGTAGGTGGCCTCTTTTTCCTTATATAAACTTCCAAAATCTGAACTGGGATATGAAAAGCAAGGTTATACCATAACCCCTACTCTAAGTACTAGCTGTGAGGCTACTGCTAGACAAAAAGCATTAGACACTTAGCCTAAGAGATTCAGGGGACAGGGAGTCAAGGCTGTAATGTCCTTGATGGAATTATCAAAGTGATAGAGAATAATCATGATTTCCTCCCCCAGCTAGCTCCCTATTCAATTTTTGTAGCATACAAATTTGTTTTAAGTCCAAAGCTTATTGACTACTCATGTATTTAACAAATTATACACATTTGTAATTGATCGTATCTATAAAACTACTTTCTCTTATGTACTAAAGAGATAATCAAAACCTTTCCTTCCATACATAAGGAATAAATCTTTACCTTCTTTTTGCAAGGTTCTATTATAATTCTAGATATCCTCCTATGTAAAATAGAAATGTACCTAGTTATTAAATCTTTTAAAGAGTTGGGATAGTTATAGTATAATCTAACATAATATAATATAAAATTTAACATGCTATGGCACACTTTAACATAGTATAATAATGGGTATAACATAAGGGTATTTTAACTAATCTCTTTAAAATATTTTAGGGACGCAGGAAGGAATACACAAGGGAAATTTAACTCTTTTAATTTCTTAAACTCAGTGGTAGACACGTAGATTCTTTGTCTTTGTATCCATCTTCGTGTCTTAAATATTACACAAAGAATAAATTTAAAAGTATTTAGCAAGTGCTGAAAGCATATGCTTAAATCAGGTTTCCTCAACTTTGGCACTATTGGTGTTTCGGGCCCATTTTCTCTCTCCCTCTTTTTTTATTTTTGACTGCTGTCCTGTACATTATAGGATGTTTAGCAGTATCTGTGGCTCTATCCACTGGATGCCAGTGGCAGCTCCACCTCCAGTTGTGACAACCCAAAATGCCTCTAGACTTTGAAAAATCCCCTCTGGCGTGCAAAATTTTCCCTGGCTGAGAACCATTGTCTTAAGAATTACTTTTATTTCTGAAGTATATGTAGTAGTTTCAGAATGTAATACGCTCCCTGTCATTTGCTGTTATTTTCTATGTTTATTATGAACTTCATGACAGGTTTTGGACATTTAATTAGTATAGGTCCAAACAAAACGATACCGTACATTTAAAAATTCTATATCCCAGGAATGGGAAGTACTCATCTTAAGGCAGAGTGCATTCCCATTACATTGCAGATACCCCTAGTCAAGCGTTGCTTAAAGTACAGGTCATAATTATTTTCTAGCTGTGGATACAGGCAATCATATCAGTGTGAATTGGCTTTTTTTTCCCCCTTTACCACATAGTATTTACATGTATAGTTTAATAGTGCTGAGCAATTCACTTTACACCATTTTTAAAAACTTATTTATTTTTGTTTTGTTTTTTAAATATGTCTTTTAGATAAATCAAATAATATGGTAACAACTTCTACTCTGAAATGAAGAGAGCTGGGTCTGAATCCCAGCTCTGCCACTTACCAGCCATATGAATGGGAGAAAGTTACCTAACCTCTCTGAGTCCATTTTCTTTTATCTTTTAAATAGCTAGTAAGTTTGTTGAAAGGATCAAATTAAATAACACATGAAGCAGTCCCCTAGCACATTGCTGGTTACATGATAGGCACACAAAAAATGTCTTTTCCAGTGAGTAGGAGCAGTGCAGTTACAATTGGTATTTTGAAATATTTTCCTTCAAAACTTACAATTGAATAGTCAGCCCTCAGTTTTCGATGTTAATGGAAAGAATTATCAGCAGGGTGATAATTCTCCTGGGGCTTCTTCCTTTCTCTGTACTGTCTGAATCCCAGAAATAGAGATATCAAATAGGGACAAAGGAAGTATCCAGGAGTAGTGTACTATTTTTGAGGGGACTATTCAGAAACCTCACTTTAACCCCTTTGATCTTTACTTTTCATGCTTTATGTTGTATTTTAGTTGATTTGCATGCTGACAAGAGAAATGTAGTCTTTAGAGTAGCAAAATATAATTGAATGACAATAAACTAGTAAGGGGCCTCTAGATAAAGAAATCAAAGGAAAGTTAAAGCAAGAGCTGCTTTGAGGGGACTGCAGTAGGTGAGAATGAGGACTCTAGAATGCCATCAAAACCTTTTAATATTTATACATATTCTATAGATTTTTAAAAATATTCTGCTTCAATAAATGAAACAAAAGTTTATCCATCAATTGTTTCCAACAGCTTTAATGTGTTGTTGGATTTATATTACTGTAAGTTATTCATGTCTTTGGTGTTGTAAAATTTAGCTTTCAATGTTTGTATTATTTATGTTTGTATTATTATTAAAAACTGAGATGAGGCTATCATAATTTGAGGTCCTTAAGGCAAGTGATCTGAAAATGTTTTAGGAACCTGGTGTTTTTGTATTTGCATATTTTTTGTTTAGATTTTGTTTTATTTTAGTATACTGGGTGATATTAGAATCATATACTCTATATTTAGAATCATTTAGAATATATGAGAGTATTTGAAATCATGGCTATGTAAAATTATCAATACCTAAAATGAATGAAATTGTATTTTTTTAGTTTGAGTATTGCTAGAAAATATTTTGTAGAAACCGAAGTACCTAAAAGTAAAAACATGACCTTTTCTGAAGTTTTGGCAGTAGAAGAATGTAGAAATCGAAGTACCTAAAAGTAAAAACATGACCTTTTCTGAAGGTTTGGCAGTAGAATAATTTTTTTTTTTTTCTTTTGAGACGGAGCCTCGTTCAGTTGCCCAGGCTGGAGTGCAGCAGCGCAATCGCAGCTCACTGCAACCTCTGCCTTCTGGGCTCAAGCCATTCTCCTATCTCAGCCTCCTGAGTAGCTGGGACTACAGACCAACACCTGGCTAATTTTTGTGCTTTTAGTAGAGATGGGGTTTCGCCATGTTAGCCAGGCTGGTCTTGAACTCCTGACCTCAGGTGATCCGCCTGCCTCGGCCTCCCAAAGTGCTGGGATTACGGGCCTGAGCCACCACTCCCAGCCAAGAATGTGTCATATTAAATAATTAATCAGGAATGGTGTGACCGGTTCAGAATAACTAGTTAGGATTTAATATCAACTTTGAGTATTTGTTCTAATAAAGCATTGAAAAATATAATAAATACTTAGGGAATAGCAAAGCTAGATGGCAGTTCTAAAATGTGGCTTCAAGAGTGTTTTCAGTTGATCAGAAGTAGGAGAATGGGTTTAGTATATGACAGCAGGCAAAGGGGAGAGTTGCTAGATAGGAGTAACCTATAGAGGTATCACTTTACAGGAAAGACCATAAGCAGGATTCCCTCCTAGGAATGTCTAGAATGCATATGGATGAAGGCCAGTATGATAGGGAGAATTCTACCTGATGGAATGCTTAAAATATCTCTTTTTTCTTCTCTCCAAATTGTGGAACCTTTCATTTATGAAGTATTTACTAAGGTGTGACCATTCCCTTCAGCCTTATACACATTGTGCTCCAATTCAAAGTATGTACATGTTGGAACACTATTTACCCTTTAAAAAGAAGGAAATCTTTGAACCTGCAGGACATTGTGCTAAGTGACGTAAGGCAGACATGGAAAGACATATACTGTGTGATCTCATTTATACAGTATATAGAACCTAAAAAAGTCAAACTCACAGAAGCACAGAGGAGAGTGGTGGTTACCAGGGACTGCAGGTGGGAGTGGGGGTTAGGAGATATTGATCAAAGGATATGAAATTTCACATAGGAGGAATAGTTCAGGAAACTTATTTTAGAACATGGTGATTATAGATAGTAACAGTGTGTTGCAGCTTTGAAAATTGCTAAGGTCTATTTTAAATATTCTCACCACAAAAAAATAAGTATGTGAAATAATGGATATGTTAATTAGCTTGATTTAGTCATTCCACAGTATATACATATATCAAAACATCATTTTGTACAGCATAAATATGTATCTTTTTTGTCAATTAAAAATTATTTGCCTTTGTATCTCTGTCGTAGAATCAGAGGCCACCAAAATTAAAACCGAAGTAAGCTTTATAAATTACTCATTTCCCTTATTTCACGGGAGGAGAAACCAAGGCTCAGAGAGGTTTACATCATATAGTCAATCTGGGATCACAACTTGGTTCATAAGATGCTCCATTTATTGATTTTTTAAAGCCCATTGTTTGACCTGTTTTTCCTTGCTGTGGTATGCAGGTGGGCGAGTGGGTTGGGGAGTTTACTGCTGGACAGCAATAAAAAGTAGTAACAGAAAGTTTACTAATTAAAAACACTTTGTGCAATCTCTGTCATTGGAAGTCAGAGTAGAAATTAAATTATCCCTTAAAACATCTTCTTCCAGTATTAGATGACATTATAAATGTCTTCATTGACATTCATTATTGTTTGTGTTGTGAAATATATAATTAGGTGTCAAAAAATAAAGACTTAATTTTACTTAATGCAGTATAAGGGGCATTGGACTCCGTCTCTGCATTAATAAGGAGCATTTTAGTAAAATGAAAGGGTAGTTCAATTACTAATAAGATGATCATTTATTTTATCCCATGTGAAGGATTCCAAGTGACAGAACCATTTAATGAAGTCTTTCAGCTTTGTGAGAAAAATAAGAGTACATATTTTGGCCTTCATTTTATAATTTTTCTTCAGTGTATGTAGCTGAATAGTATTGAAAAATTAGTTGCTTCTCAGGAGAAGCAAAGAAGGTGTCTGCTTTTCTTCCTTGAGTGCTATGACTAATTGCCACATCGTCTCTTTGGAGTTTCTGCTCTTCGGTGGTTTATACTTAAAATGCCACTCAGTGTAGTGGAAAAAAAATTCTTTTGGCTTTCAGTCATGTATTCTCTATATGATCTTGGGCAAGTCACTTTTCTTCTTTTAGCTGTATATTTTTTGCCTTTAGAAGGGGGGAAATGTATACTTAAAAAGTTGGTTATTGTACAAATTAAATGTGAGTATATGTTAAGAACCCTTGCAAACTATAAAATACGAAACAAACTGAACACACGTAGAGATGAGTATCTTAGACATTTATTTAGCTGTAACCTATCACTCTTTCTGGCCATTTATCTAAAGAGAATTAACACTTAAACATTCAACTAGTACTTGAAGGAGCATCCCAAAAATAACTTGTAGTCTTCATCCTTCCCCCAATAAAGGCCTATAATTCTTATCTCCTGGAATTTTTTTCATCCCCTCTCTCTTCTTTGATCCCAGCTCATCATGCATTCTTACTGATTGAAGATTTTTCACTCTCACCTCCCATGCCCATAGGACTAGACTACTATTGTTTTCTAGTTGGTCTTTGTCTGTAGACTCTCCAGTCTAGCGCATCACATCACTTGATTTGACTAGCCGTTCTTTTTCCTCCATCAATTCATTTTCTTTCTTAAGAAGTGATCACAATGATTGCCACCTGTTTTCTTCCGTTTTTAAGTGCTGTAATGGATCTCTAGTTAATCTCTAGAAATTGGAGAGTCTCTCAAAGTCTTGATTTTGAATAATCTGTGCATGACTTGCATTAGCTTTTCTCCATGCCTTTGCACCTGTCCTTCCATCCTTTAGGTGTCTTTTTTATCTTTTAAAATATGACTTAAAACCTACTTTCTGACCGGGCGTGGTGGCTCACACCTGTAATCCCAGCACTTTGGGGAGGCCGAGGTGGGCGGATCATGAGGTCAGGAGATCGAGACCATCCTGGCCAGCACAGTGAAACCCCGTCTCTACTAAAAATACAAAAGTTAGCCGGGCGTGGTGGTGGGCGCCTATAGTCCCAGCTACTCGGGAGGCTGAGGCAGGAGAATGGGGTGAACCTGGAAGGCGGAGCTTGCAGTGAGCCGAGATCGTGCCACTGCACTGCAGCCTGGGCGACAGAGCAAGACTCCATCTCCAAAAAAAAACAAAAAAAAAAAACAAAAAAACAAAAAACCTACTTTCTCCTGGAAATACTCCCTACTCTGTAAACCAGACTGAACATTCTTTCCATTCTTCATCTGCTCATTTCTACTGTGTTATTCATAATCTTTTGAAAAGGATCTTTGCATATGATGCAGACATTCTGAGCTGTATCATAAGCATTCTTTGTATTGGTCATTCTTTTTACTTGTTTTAGAATCAGATGCATGATACAGAGTTTATATGATAACTGTTATATCATGTGATTTTGTGATATTTTCAATTAGATATCTGGAGCCTGTCAGTTAGGCCAGTCCCCTCTACAGGGCTATATTGAATGGGTGAGCACTCTATGTTAAACTTACTTTCAGATTTATGGATTTCCCTTTCTTGAATATTTAAGACTGTTTTATCTCTCAAATATTTCTGAGAATTATAAGAACCACCCAGTGTCCTTTATTGAATAAAAGGTCTTCATGGAAGTAAACATAAAAAGTCCATACAATATCAAATAAATATTTACATAACATTTTGATTAATGCTTCGTGTTTCTACCAGTTATAAGTATTTCTGTCATAGATGACTTTGAAATTTCTTGTGCAGTGAGAGATGAAACCTATCCTCATCTATACAGTTTCCTGGGTTTCAGCTGCCTATTTTGGGGACTTTGGTTCACCCAAGAGAATACCGATGGTCTTCATTATCCTAAATGCACACAGTCAGTGTGTTCGGTACACTAGATCCAAACAGAACAGCCGCTTGGTTCTGTTTATGTAGGTTCCATGTTGTATATAATTTTAAAAATAAAAATGTGACTACTTCCAGATGAAGAGACTTTCTGTCAGTGATGAGTAGCATTGTAAATAGGGAAGCTTTGTTTTTGGCTGCCCTAAATCCATGAGGAAGATTTGAAGTATTACAAAGACAACAGATGCTAAACCGTATGCCTCTCATGTGAAGTTGTGCTTTCCCTTTGCACTAGAGGTGTCACAGGTCTAGAGAAGAGTTGAGCTTCCCTAAAGGAGAGCTTGGGAATGTTAGGCATCCTCCTTAGATCCTGAAAGTATGGTCTTGTCTTATCTGATCTTAGGGCCAAGTCTCCTCAGAAGAGCCAACAGGTTAAATGTCATCAAGAGGGTGGACTTTCAGAGGATGAGTAACTAGTTGGCGGCACAGTAAGCAGTCATATAGAAGTGACTGCTTAGAGTGGGACTACATCCAAATAAAGCCAGGATAAACTCTGCTCAACCAACATAAAGCCAGTCATCGGATAACAAATGTATTGGGTCACCATATATTGTCATATATGTTAATTAATCATTGTAGTTTTATGGAATTTGGCATATGTTCTAGATCATCTTTACATGTGATCTATCTCATTGCATTTCATTTGATGGTAGAGTGGTGGTAGAGTTTGCCTGATGAATGTTTATAAATAAGTGTGAACACATATTGCCAGTTGGGAAAATACTCAATTCTTAAGCATTGGAGTGAAGACTGTTATTTGCTTTATATCTGTTAGAAACAGTGTCCCAGACCAAATACATTTATATAGGTTATATGTATAGATAATTTGAATACTGCTTCAAGGGGAAAATATTTCAAAACAAAACTAGATTTGTGATTTGTTGTAGGATTTCTTCGATTTCTACTTGACTGGCTCCCCTCAGTTCATAGTACAAATGAATGACTAAGAGTAAGAATTGTTTGTGATCCTCTGATTGTCTCTGATCCTTTTTTTTTTTTTTTTGAGAAAGAGTTCCGGGGCAGCAGTGGGCTGGAGAGTGGGCCTCCCCCAGGAAACCACCAGGCTACTGCTGTCTGCCATGCCCGGGCCTAATGCCCAGGTGCCCTGGGGCTCACCGCCCCTCCAGTCCCAGCCCCCTTGATCTCATTCTTTTTAAACTCAGTTGATGATTCTCTTTGTGAAAATGTATGGGATGTTTAGAAAGGGTCCACAAAAAGCCAAAGCAAACCCAGGAGTGTGTTTATACATTACAAAAGTGAAGGGTCATTATCTAGATGATGGTGACCAGCTGAAAAATGTCCCTGAATGACTCATCAAAAGAAATCCATATTGAATTGGATCAGATTAAAGGAAGGCTAAGTCCCAAATTGTAAAATTTTAAGGCAACAATGTAAACTCTCCCAGAGTAATCAAAGACTGTCTGAGAACAGAAGGTTGAATTAAGTTTAAGAAAAGGTTCATTTGAGATACGGCTCTAATATTTATGCTGTATGTGTACAGTTCAAAGCATAGTATTAATGAAATGTAACCATGGGTGCGCAGGTTACCATTACTGTGAAGCCATTGTTTACCCTTCTCCCCAGAAGAAACCACTATTCTGAATCTTAGGCTCATCAACCCCATGCCTTTCTTTTGCCATATATGGATGTGCCCCTAAAATATATGTTATTTAGATTTTTCCTTTGTTCCTGTTGTGAGACAGGATCTCGCTCTGTTGCCCAGACTGGAGTGCAGTGGGGCAATCTTGGCTCACTGCAGCCTTGACCTCCCAGGCTCAAGCGATTCTCCCATCTCAGCAACCCCACAACTCCCTGCTTTCCACCACCTGTTCCCCACTTAGATTTACTCACACATTTAATTTTTTTGTATACCTTTCTTCTTATATGACAAAACTTCCTTCTAGGATCATTTACTTCTCCCCAAAACACGTCTGTTTATTTTATTTATTTTAATTTATTATAATTATTTTTAGAGACAAAGTCTCGCTCTGTTGCCTAGCCTGGAGTTCAGTGGTTCAATCCTAGGTCACTGCAGCTTCAGTCTACTGAGATCTTCTCACCTTGGCTTCCCGAACAGCTGGGAATACAGGCTTACTACCATGACCAGCAAATTTTTAAAAGTTATTTTAGCAATGGGGATCTTGCCGTGTTGCCCAGGCTTGTCTCAATCTCCTGGACTCAAGCAGTCCCCCTACCTCCGAGTCCCTAATAGCTGGAACTGAAATGAGTCTTTTTGAAAGACTTTTAGTGAGATTCTGGTCGTACCAAACACTGCTTTTCTTTCTCTATTTTTTTTTCACCTTGTTCTGAAAATATATTTTCACTGGGTATATAATTCTAGCTTGTCAATTTTTTTTTCTCAGCACTATGAAGAGATTATTTCACCATATTCTGGGTTCAATTGTTAACTGAGCTGTAGTCTAAATTGACATTCCCTGGGAGATAATCTTTCTATTCTACCTAGGAGTACTACCAAAGAATAATCACTTTAAATACAAATTATCAGCATATATTTTTACAACTAGGTAGTTTCAGTTCTAACCCAAAACTTGCATGGTGGAGAGCAGAGGTATCGCCTTGTGGTTAGAAGTTTCCAGCAGAGAAGCCCCTTATCTCCAATCCCAGAGTCAAGGCAAAACCAGACACAATTCTTTACTGTTTTCTTCTGTAGGTGGGCTTTGTTATTTTCTCCAAAATCACCCCTTTTCTGGAGGTATTACCTTTTGAGGTTCTGTAAAAGCTGTAGACCAGTAGAGTTTGGTAGATGTTCCTACGATAGTCTTGGCCTTCAGTGTCTGGTTATGTGTCTGGGTTAGTGCTTTCATTTTTTTTCCCCCATTGGGGAGTTTGGAGGGTGAGTAATGAGAACTTTTTAAAAATGTCTTGCCAAGTTAGCTTTTCATCTGAAGATATTTTTAAAGAATCTATTCAGCATTTTAGGTGTTCTGTAAATTGACAGTCCCTCTGGGTAACTAATCAGCTATATTGCTGGAAGCGGAAATCTATTCTAAAGTATCTCTATGACTCTTATTGGGAAGTTGAGAGAAACATTAGATATTGATAATCTGCCACCCTTTTCAGGTTAGTGTATTTAAAGTTCTACAGATGACAAGCATTGTTTCTGCTTAAAGAAAAATGTGTTACCTTGACATAAATACCAGATGTGTCAAAATGTTCAGGGTATTATGGATGCTCCATTTTGACTCTGTATTTCTTTAGTCTAATGGATAACTATATACTTTGTTTTCGATACAGGCACCTTTAACTAGTACTTAAATGAAAACAGAGAACTAAATACTTAATGATAGGCGATCATCATGTATGGCAGTTTTCTATTATAAATGTTTTGAACTAATTGAAGTGATTTACTTGGTGCTGTAATGATATGGGTCTTGAATGTGAGGATATAATTCAGCTTTGGAAGCATCTGCATGTACTATTCTATAACAATGAATCCTAGCATTGGTTTGTGGCAGTTTGTCATGGCCATGATAAGATGATATCTAATGAAAGCAGAATATAGCATTAACAGGGTATCATCTATCTGTCAACCTATTTTGTCTGTTGAAAATCTATTCTAGGCCAGGCACAGGGGCTCACACCTCTAATCCCAGTGCTTTGGGAGGTGGAGGCAGGAGAATTGCTTGAGCTCAGGAGTTCCAGACCAGTGTGGGCAACATAGTGACACCCTGTCTCTATAAACAGTTTTTTTAAAAATCAGCCAGCCATGGTGGCATAAGCCTGTAGTCCCAACTGCTTGGGAGGCTGAGTTGGGAGGATCGTTTGAGCCCAGGAGGTTGAGACTGCTGTAAGGAGTGATTGTGCTACTGTACTCCAGCCTGGGTAACAGAGTGAGACTGTCTCAAAAAAAAAGAAAGAAAGAAAGAAAAAAGAGAACCAGTTAGGAAAGGGTAGGTATATGTAAAATAGGTGAAGGATGGGGATCAATCAGAGGAAAGCACGCCAAACAGAAAGACAAGTTCTCAATCCTGCCCATGGATTTAATTTGCAGCTTGGCTTTCAAGCTTTAAACTGTCTTCGGCCTAGAGTTGGGGTTTCACCCAGTACCCACCCATGTCTGCCTAGGCATTTGGCGGCCTCCTGTTGCTATCATTATATTTAGACATGGGCATACATACTTTGGATGCTGCTATTCAATACTCATAGTGATCAAGTTATTCTATATGTGCTACTTTTTAATGCTTAATATCACTTTTTATGTTTAATATGGTTTATAATTTTTATTTTAGAGTCCAAAATAGGACATAAGAGGTAATTAGCATCAAAGGAGTACTTTTCATAATTATCCTTTATATTGTAAATCATAAATGATGTAGAAAGCAATACATTTATTTTACAAATAGAATCATGACATTAGTGGAAGTAGAATTTTTTACATATAAAGTAATCACTATTTTTTCTATTATAGTAGTAAATATATCTGTGATATTCACTGATCTATTTAGTACAGGGCTAGAACCCCTTGAAGAATTTAATTGAATTTAAATTAGGAAATGTTTAGTTACCATGTAATTTCCCTAGTCCAGATTTTTGGCTGTGGAATGGAAAGGAAGGGTTGAACCTGAAAGAGATTTTTTTAGGAAAAATTGTCAGTAGTGTGACTGAAAGGTAATTGCCAGTTTGAAAGCTTAGAAGATGAAAAGGATGCCAGTTCTGTTGAGAGAATGAAACCATTAGGAGAAGCTGATAAGGTGTAGGGATGGGTCAGAGTGAAGATGTGTTCTCCTTTAGATTTGTTCAATTTGAGTTAATGATGGGACATCTGGGTGGGAGTGTCAGTTAGAAACATGAAGTTTGAGGATGCCTAAGAGTGGTCAGGGCTGGAGATGTTCATTTGGCATTATCAGCACTGAGGTGATACTGATCATGGGAAAGTCAATGAGCCTTCTAGGGAACTGAGTGTAATCTGAATGTTAAGTGTCAGAGTTTAAAATCATTTCTTTAGGATATGTTTCTCTGCCTGGGCTTGATTAAAGATTAGATAGGAAACCTTTAAATCCCTGATTATTTGTAAGACACACTTGTTACTTCAAGGTCAGGAATTTTCTCATCAATTTTCAATGCTTGTGTGTTATTTTGTTAACTAATAGGTTTTTGAAAATAGTGACTGCATGTTGAGGGCTTGAAATGCCCCATCCCCAAATGCTTTAGGGGTAATCAGGTAATCAGCATTTTAACAGACTTCAGTATGTATGTCGATTCTTGGAGTCAAATGCCAAGAGTTTTGGAAATGTTAGGAATTTTATAGCAAAAGGAGAAGATTGTGCCATCACCACCTGACAGAAAATGTATTTTGGATCAAATGGAAGAGAAATTACTAATTCATATGTTGATTGTGTTCCACTGTGTAAACAAGAACATACACAGCCCTTTTGGCCCTGTTATCTTTATGAGGGCAGAATCTCCAGTGGTTAACATGGTGGTAGTCACGTAGTAGACATCCAGTATATATTGGCAGAATGGATGAATAAAACAGAAAATAAGTATAGAACCAAGCACTGGCATGAAACTGTTTGTCGTTTAATTCAAAGAAAAGTAAAAGAACACATGATTTAAGAACAGTAAACACATACACAGTGATTTAAGCCATATACCATAAGAAAGTTCTGAAAAACATGGATAAGGAATTGTGTTTTCTGACCAAGCAAAATGGGGAAAAGATGTGTTATGATGATAGAGATTTAGCCAAGGGACTTTTAGGGAAATGTTTCGTTTCTTTTCTTTTCTTTCTTTTTTTTTTTTTTTTTTGAGACGGAGTCTTGCTCTGTTGCCCAAGCTGGAGTGCAGTGGCCGGATCTCAGCTCACTGCAAGTTCCACCTCTCGGGCTCATGCCATTCTCCTGCCTTAGCCTCCCGAGTAACTGGGACTACAGGCATCTGCCACCGCACCTGGCTAATTTTTTGTATTTTTAGTAGAGTTTGGGTTTTACCGTGTTAGTCAGGATGGTCTCGATCTCCTGACCTCATGATCCACCCGCCTCGGCCTCCCAAAGTGCTGGGATTACAGGCGTGAGCCACCACGCCTGGCCAAGGGAAATGTTTCTTATCTGGATTTTTAAAAATACACAATTGTCAACATAAGTTAAAGTAAGACATTACTAATAAATATATATAAAATATGTATTTTTATAAAGAAATATTGGCCCCAGTTCATTTATGTGGAATTGATGGTCTTCATCAAAATGAACCTAACGCTGTTCTTCTACTAGTTCTTCTACTAGTAAAGTGACTTAATGAGATAGGAGACAAAAAAGAAAGGTTATGTTTTTGCAAGAAGGAAAGGGCATTATGGTTCAATACCTTTACTTAACTAACCTTTAAGTGTTCAATTAACATTTAAAGGAAATAAAGTTTTGGAAGTATTACAGAATAATTCCCAAAATGTAAAAAGTAGTTAAAAGCATGTGGTCTATTCATAGAAATTCCTTCACATAACACTGACAGTCATCAGAATGTAAATTTGTGATGCATAAAAGATGAAGAAAACTCTGCTCAATCAGTGACATAGTTGCTGCTTTCTCTTTCGCTGTTTTCTTTGTGAACTTCAGTTCATTGACATTTTCTAGGATGAAACCTTCATACTTATCCAGAATTGATCTTTTAAACACAAATCCTGAAATATTTGAAAAAAAAAAAATACATGCACAGTAGTAAGCAGCAGCAGGGGGAGGGAGAAATTGAAGGGCTTGTGCCTTGAAACTTTCCAGGATATTTGCCTATCAACTCACAGTTTGTCAGAATCTGTTATACTTAAAAATTTATCACTTCTAGCCTTTACTACTATGAACAGCCTTTCACTTATAGCGAGCATAGAGGGTGGTCTTCGACTATTAACTCACCTTTGCAGTTTATTTAGAGAACAGAAGCAATTGTAGTATCAAGGAAGCATTAAATTCAAAAGCTACTTTTTTTTTTTTTAAGTACAGAGTTTTGGGGCAATATGAATGTTACAGTTTTACTGTCTAGCCTGATCTATGTCAGTTCACCTGTATTTTTCTTGCTCTTGCTCGTAGCTGCTGTTGCAGGACCCTGACTCTTATCAAAAGTCTCAACATTAGATGTTTCTAGAGGTCTCAGGGAATAGCTTACACATTCTCTGAATGAATTTTGCCAGCTTCCATGTGGCAACTGTGGGTTCTTGTTTTGATCCTCTCCCCTGGGGACAACTGTGTGTGGGAAGAGGGGAGGAGTTTCCCACGGGGCACAGCTGGTGGTGTATTGAAGCCTTCTAGGTGCCAAGGGTGTGGGGTGTTCTTTGGCAAAGTATGGGAACATGTATTTTTTCCTTGCTTTCCTTTTTAAATGTACTTGATTAGAGGAGTACCAAAGCAGTGCTCTTCACACAGTTCTCCTTTCCACAGTATTCAGACATCTGACCACGTTGGGGATGAATAGTCTGGGCCTGGAATCACATCCAAGAAACACATCTATAGTGCACTCAGAATCACCCTAACTCTTTCCAAATTGCAGGTTTTCTCACTGGACTAATCCTGTCTGCTTGCTGCTTGACTTCTCTTCCTTTAGAAAATGTCTTTCCTGGGAGCCCCCTTAGTCCACCGCACAAACAGACTTCAGGCTGATTCCTAGGACTCTGTGTATCAGTGTCAAGCTGTGCCTTGAACCCCTGCCTTTTTTCCATTTTCTCTGTTGGTATGCTTTTGATGAGTAGGTGAAGTGGAGGTAAATGAATACCATTACATCTCTGTCTCTATGTATTATCTTCCTTCCTCTTTTATTTAGGAATTTATGGGAATGAAAAAATACTACTATCCAACCTTATACTACATCTTTGTCTATAAAGCTTAGTATGTACATATATAAAAAATCAGATATGTTTAGGCATTGACTATAAGGACCACTTGCAACATGAGATCCTACAGGTAGGTGACTCATAAGAGCAGTATGTACTATCGTGGTAGTCTGCATCTGCTGCACATTTGAGAGTGAGTTTTATTCTAATTTGCAAGTACAACCTACTAAACAATGGCAGTTATATAAGCTTATAACTCATAAGATGATATTCAGAGTAGAATACATCCAAGGCCACTAAATGTGTTAAATATTTCATACAGCTGAATAGAGAAAGAGAAGATATGTCACCTCCCACTGTGGCGCCTTCATTCTGAAAATAACAGGTTACCTATAGCTAGAAGAAAAATAAAATAACGAAAGTTTCACATTCCCAGCTAAAATTATATTTTAGGCTTGATTCACTCCACAATACTTATTTTCACAGTTATAGCTTCAAATTGAGGTGGAGATTTTTAAATATGCAGAATTGATTTTAAATAATTTTAATGATCTTAATCTTTCTAATTTAGTTTCACTGTGGTGAAAATTATGCAAGTTACCAAACTGAGTCTTTGTTTTTCTTAATAACATACATACTTCACAAAAAAAAAATCCCATCAACAGAAACAATTTTTAAAAACCAATTGAGTAATTTCTATGCATCAAAAATATTTGAAAAAATGGAAATAATATCTTGGTATTTACTTACCTTCTTATTCTATAAGAGAAAATAATACTAATGGAGCAAAATAATGGATGCCCTTGATTTCATTTCAGTATTCATATATGTGGTTATATCCATATTTATATTTAAGTCAAAGGGTGCAATATTTTAGAACAGGTCTCATTGATTAGATGATTGGTGCCATTGCAGGCCCAGAGCTTAATGGAAAGGCAAAATTGAGTGAGATGAGGGAAGAGATAAATGAGGAGAACAAAAGGGTACTTATAGTGGGGGTATAAGGTTGTGTGTTCCCTACCCTAGTTATCTTTTCATTGTGGAAAAATATGTAACACAAAACTAACCATTTTACCCACTTTACGTGTATAATAAAGAAGCATTAAGTACGTTTGTGTTGTTGTACAACCATTACCACTATTTCCAGAACTTTGTCATCATCCCAAACAGAAACTCTAAACCTATTAAGCAATAGCTCCTTATACCCTTCTACCCCCAGCTTCTGGTAACCTCAATTCTACTTTTTGTCTCTAAAAATTTGCCTATTGATGATACTTCATATCAGTGGAATCATACAATATTTGTTCTTTTATATCCATTTTGTTTTACTAAGTGAAATATTTGTAGGGTTTATCTATGTTATGACATGTGTCAAAACTTGATTCCTTTATGACTAAGATTCCATTGTATGTACATACTACATTTTATCAGTACTTCTGCTGATAGACAGATGGGTTGTTTCTACCTTCTGGATATTGAATAACGATGCTATGAACATTTGTGTACAGTATCTGTTTGAGTTCCTGGTTTTAGTTTTTTGTGTGCATACCTAAGTGTATTAGAGTTTTCCAAAGAAACAGAACCAATAGAGTGTGTGTGTGTGTGTGTGTGTGTGCGTGTGCGTGTGTACATAAAGAGATTTATTATGAGGAGGTGGCTCACTGCATTATGGAAGCTGAGAAGTCTCATGATCTGCCATTTGTAAGCCAGAGTCCCAGGAAAGCCAGTGGTGTAAATCTCGTCCAAGTCCTCAGTCAGAGGGCTTGAGAACCATGAGAGCTCACGGTGTAAATCCCAGTCCAAGGACAGGAGAAGATCAATGTCCCAGCTCAAGCAGGCAGACAGGAAACAAAAGGATGAATTCCTCCTCCTTCTGCTATTTTGTTCTGTTCAGGCCCCCAAATGATTGGCTGATTCTCACCTATACTGGGGAGGGGGCAATCAACATTACTGAGTCTACCAATTAAAATGCTAATCTCATCCTGAAACACCCTCACAGACATACCCAGAAATGATGTTTAATCTGGGCACATCTTTGCCCACTCAAGTTGACACATAACCATCATATAAGGGGTGGAATTTTGGAGTCGTATGTTAATTCTGTGTTGATTTTCTGAGGAACCACCAAATTGTTTTCTATGGGGACTGCATCATTTTACATTCCACCCAGTAACGTACAAGCATTCCTGTTCTTCCACATCCTCACTAACACGAGTTATATTCCACTGTTTTGAAAATAGCCATTCTCTGGGTGTGAGAGAGTATTTTATTGAGGATGCTATTGTAAGTTGAATAGTTTTACTAATTTCTTTTATAGACTGTTCATTGCAAGTGCATAGAAATGCAAACTGATTTTTGCACGTTGATTGTGTACCTTCAGTTTTGTTGAATTCATTTATTAGCTCCATCAGTTTTTTGCAGATGATTTAGTGTTTCCTACATATAAGATCATGTCATCTGTGAGCAGAAATACTTTTACTTCTTCCTTCCCTAATTACATGTCTTTTTGTTTCTTTTTTGCCTAATTGCTCTTGATCATGGTGTATACTCCTTTTTTATGCTGCTGAATTCAGTTCGCTAGTATTTTTTGGAGGAATTTTACATTTGTATTAATAAGGTATATTGGCCTAGAGTTGTTGGTTTTTTTTTTGTAGTATATTCTACCAACCTCCTTATCAGGGTAATGATGGCTGCATAGAAAGAGATAGGAAGTTTTCCCATCTTCATTTTTTGGGTAAAGTTGAGAAGAATTGGTATATATTGGTAGAATTCATCAGTGAAGCTATTGGGTCCTATGCATTTCTTCATGTGGAGGTTTCTGATTACTGATTCAATCTACTTACTTGTTATAGATCTATTCAGATTTTCTATTTCTTCTTGTGTCCATTTTAGTAGTTTTTTTTTTTTTATTTCTAGGAACTAGTCCATTTCTTCTAGGTTATTGAAATTTTTGGTAAATAATTGTTCATAATTTTCTCTTATAATTTTTTCTTTTTATGAAATCAGTAGTAATGTCCACTTTTATTTCTGATTTTAATTACTAGAGTTTTCTCTTTTTCTTAAACTCATCAATCTAGCTAGAGGTTTGTGATTTGTTTTTTTGTTTTGTTTTGTTTTGTTTTGATCTTTTCAAAGAACTAACTTGATATTGCTTGGCTATGTCCTGACCCAAATCTCAACTTGAATTGTATCTTCCAGAATTACCACATGTTGTGGGAGGGACCCAAGGGGAGGTAATTAAATTATAGGGGCCAGTCTTTCCCGTGCTATTCTTGTGATAGTGAATAAGTCTCACGAGATCTGATGGGTTTATCAGGGGTTTCTGCTTTTGCTTCTTCCTCATTTTCCCTTGCCACTGCCATATAAGAAGTGCCTTTCGCCTCTCACCATGATTCTAAGGCCTCCCCAGTCATGTGTAACTGTAAATCCAATTAAACCTTTTTTTTTTTTTTTTTTTTTTTTGAGACGGAGTATTGCTCTGTTGCTCAGGCTGGAGTGCAGTGGCGTGATTTTGACTCATTACAACCTCCGCCTCCCAGGTTCAAGCGATTCTCCCTCCTCAGCCTCCCGAGTAGCTGAGATTACAGGCACCCACTATCTTGCTCGGCTAATTTTTGTATTTTGTAGAGATGGGGTTTCACCATGTTGGCCAAGCTGGTCTTGAACTCCTGACCCCAGGTGATCCACCTGCCTTGGCCTCCCAAAGTGCTGGGATTACAGGTGTGAGCCACTGCACCTGTCCTTAAACCTCTTTTTCTTCCCAGGCTCAGGTATGTCTTAATCAGTAGCATGAAAACGGACTAATATACAGCTTTTGGCTTGGTTTCATTAATTTTCTCTATTGGTTTAAAGTTTTCTTTTTCTTTTCTTTTCTGTTGTTGTTGTTTTTTTTTTTTTTTTGTTTGTCTTTTTGTTTTTTTGTCTTCTCTTTTTGAGACAGGGTCTCACTTTGTTGCCCAGGCTGGAGTGCAGTGTTACAATCACAGCTCACTGCAGCTTCAACCTCCTTTGCTCAAGTGATCCTCCCAAGTAGCTGGGACCACAGGCATGAGCCACCAGGCCTGGCTAATTTTTGTATTTTTTGTAGAGACAGGGTTTTGCCATGTTTCCCAGTCTGGTCTTGAACTCCTAAGATCAAGGGATCCACCTGCCTCAGCCTCCCAAAGTGCTGGGATTACAGGCATGAGCCAGCACACATGGCAGGTTTTAAGTTTTCTATCTTGTTTTTCTCTAATCTTTGTTTCCTTCTTGCTATTAGCTTTAGCTTTAGTTTGCGCCTCCTTTTCTAGTTCCTTAAGATGTACAGTTAGTTTATTGTTTTGAAGTCTTTTTTTTTTTTTTTTAATGTAGGCATGTACTGCTATAATGTTCCCTCTCAGCACTGCTTTCACTGCATTCCGTGTGTTTTGATATGTTGTATTTGTAGTTTCATTCCTCTCACGGTATTTTCTAGTTTTCCTTGTGGTTCTTTCTTTGACCCATTGGTCGCTTAAAATTTTATTTATTAATTTCTGCATAACCGAGGATTTTCCACTTTTCCTTCTGTTATTCCTTTCTAGTTTCATTCACTTGTGATCACAAAGCAATTTTGTATGATATTAATTTTTTAAAATGTATTAGGACTTGTTTTGTGGCCTGACATGATTATCCTGGAAAATGTTTTATGTGCACTTGAGAATAATGTACATTTTGCTTTTGTTAGCTGGGGTGTTTTGTATAAGGCCGGGAGGCTTATAAACAACAGAAATTTATTTCTCACTATCTTGGAGGCTGGAGGTCCAAGTTCAGGATGTCAACATAGTTGGGCCCTCTTCTGGGTTGCTGACTGCTAACTTCTCATTGCATGCTTCCATTGTGGGAAGAGAGCAAGCTAGTTCTCTGGCCTCTTCTTAACAGGGAACTAATCGTACTTGTGAGGGCTCCACTCTTACGACCTAACTGCCCCTCAAAGGTGCTGCCTTTAAGAATAATCACGTTGAGAATTAGATTTCAGCATAAGGATTTTGGAGGGACACAAACATTCACTTCATAAGAGTCATCAAATTTGAGCATGCATCAGACTTCATCACTTTTGCTTGATTCTCCATTAAAAGTAGGAATGCATTGTGGACTTAAATATAGACATTGTAGATAATGGGAGATGTTGTACAAACCAACTGTAATTTATAAGATTGAAGATGATTCCAGGTTTTGAAAAATTATGAATGGTAGAGTTGATCCTTTCTTTTTTAGTATTATTGTACATAAGCAAATTCTACGTAGTATTTTTCTGTTTTTAGTTTAGATTGACTAATTATTATGACTGGAAATAAAGCTTAAAAAGTATTCTATATGTTTAAGTCCCAGAAGTTTACTCAATTTTGGAGTACCATTTATTCTTATATGATCTTTTATTCAATATGTATATGCTATATTGTACAAAAACCAAACAAGTTTATACATTTTATTCACAATTTATTGTAGTTCATTTTTAGGTCAAATTTTGGAGGGGTGGGGAAGGGCTGATACTCTGGTACCATAACAGAACCATAATCAGAAATTTCCTGTCCCAATTAATCACTTTCATAATTGTTAACGCATGTTTAAAAATTCTAATACGAAAACACTAAACTTTTATACTTTTATTTCTTTTTAGAACCTTGTGAAACATCTTCCTGAGCAGAAGATACTCAATGAATTAGCAGAGCTTAAGAATGAATATGATGACCTCTGTGAGCCTGAACAATTTGGAGTTGTGGTATGTATCCAACATGAGGGACCACAAACTCAGCTGGGAGGTTAACACTTGCCAGAAAGAGTGAAAAGAAAGACATTTCAGTTGTCAATTCTTTTTTCATTACTGTATTGCTACATAATTTAATATAATATTGGCTGTCAGAAAAAAATCCTTTTTTACCTATTATTATTTGTCATGGCATTGAAAAATAATAAAACATTCGCATTCATAAAATACTTCAAAATATCTCAGGGGATCTTTTGTATAACAGTGCCAATTTTTAATTCTATTAATATATGCAAACAGTATACATTATTATTATGTGGGCTATTTTTCCTTCCATTTAGATCTTTATGTTAGAATCTGACCCCCCAAAAATAGGTTGAAATAAAAGGTAATTACTAGATAATTAGCAAAGTAATAGAGACTCTTTTTCTAGGGTATATATCGTCTCAGAAAAAGTACAAGGATTTTCAGATTTCGTATAGTGTCATTGATTGATTTAAAGCTTGAAACGTACTGTTTTAGTTGGGAAGAAAATCTTATACATCATGTCTTGAAATCATCATGTAGTTAAATTATTATTGGAATGAATTATTTTTTCTTATCCCACCCTTCATATTAAGGGGTACAAAAGATGAATAAGTATAAATTTTGAATTCAAGATTATAGTTATATTTTAAGTATTCCCCAAACTGACTATTCAAATAGTTGACAAAAAACAAAAACAAAAAATGGCAGGAAAAGAGGGCACTATGATTTATTTAATTTCTTGGAGAAAAAGCTATTTTTTACTTAGGTGTTCAGTGCAAGTTTGTTTGCCGTATGAATAAATAGCTCCATTATGGTCACCAACTTTACCCTGGCTCCCTGAACATTTTCCATTTGCATACTAAGAATTTTAAAATTACCATTGGACCTAATAGTCAAACATTTTCAGCCTTATCCAAAATATTCTGTAAACTTTTAAATAGTATAGTATGTTAGAATTGATCTAATTTGATACCTTGCAGTTTAAAAATCCTGTTTAAAGTCAAACTGTGCTAGATGGGACTGAGCATGTTCCTTTTGAACATGTGCAATAAATGCTCACCCATATTTAGAGTTTATTAATTTTGAGACATGGCATTGACTACACTTATGTAGAAGGATTCTATCAAATTCTTGCAAAGAAAATCAGGAATGTATATTTGGGATCAGATAGAGCATATAATGGTATCTGAGAAAGGTATTTATTTCTCTTATTTTTGAACAAGGTGAATTAACTAAATTCTAAATTTGATAGATATCATTTGTTAACTAAAAGCAATTTAGCACAATATTGAGTAATACAATTATTTAGACCAAAGTCCACATTTGAAGCCTGAGCTGCTTGGATTCATATTATAATTGAAGGAAGGCTATATACCCTCTGAGAATTCAGCTGTGTCATGATGGTTTTGAGTTTTACAGTAGGTATACTACACAATTTCTCTGAAGTCATTTTTTTTTTCTGAATGCAGTTTATCTTGGAAGATGTATTAGTTTGCCAAGCAAGTCCTTTCAAGAGGCATATCCTTGGTACCACACTGAGGAAATGAAGTTTGGGGACATAAAAAGCAATATACCTTCTGAACTAAAAGCAAAATAGAAAATGGAAGAGATTTCTTGTTTATGCACATAACCATAAATAATTCTGAGGCTGTGTGTACATGAAGTAACCTAGTCCCCTTATTTACTCTCACCATTCTTAGCTACATGTCTGTGGGGGGTAAAAAGTCAAGGACATTACAAACTCGTTTACACCATGTAAATTACCTAAGATAGTATCAGTCAGGATTTGCCCAATCAAGTTTAGCTGCATTCACATCAAGGAAATATTTTTTAAACAATGATATACTTTAGTTTTTTAAACGTGTACTTTTCAGTGTTTAGAACAATATTATGTATAAAATAGACAGTAAATAAATGTTTATGGAATTGAATTACAGGACAATTATTAAGCCCAAGTCTGAGCCTGAAATTAGAAAGTAGTATAATTTAAATCTGTAACAATAGAAATTCTGCTAAAACGTGTTTCTCTAGGTGTATGCTGAAATTCAATTCACTTCTGTGTGTATACATCCAAACGCTTTTTAACCCTTAAACATATATCAACAGCCTAATGTGAGGACAATTTTGGAAATTGTTTAATAGAATCATCTGCAGTCATGAGAGAGGCTCCAAACTGGAAAGGCTCATTGCCTCTGCTCACTTCTCTTGTTAACATTATTAGTGTATTTATCACATGATTTCTATATGGAAAACCTCCAGTATCTCCCTGAATTTACAGAATGAAATCCAAGCTCCTTCACATTCTCACTGTACTTCTGACTGTCTTGCTTTCTTCCTTTCTGTTCCCTTTGGTGAAGTGAGTCAATTGGTATCTTTTTGACATTTTAGCCTTTACCTCAATCAGACTCTCACTGCCGTTTTAACAGTTATTTCACTCGCTCCCTATTCTGCGTCCTTTTATTTTTCCATAGTGGCCATACCATACCTTTCCTTCTCTCCTCAAGTCTTCTGTCTCCTCCCCATTCTTTTAACTTACTGCGAACATCCTAACCTGTTACTTGCCAGAGAATAAAGAAAGCACTTTGACTTCAGAACCTCCAATATCTCTTCTACCTACAAAGTTTTCTGTAGCTATATATCTTTTACTTACTCATTCTGTGTCAAACCTCAGAAATAGAGGAGCTCAATTATCATTAACATTATTGCTGTTGCTATTAGTATGGATAGAAACAAAATAAATATTGAGGACTTAACTTGTCAGATTCTATGAGAAGCATTTTTACTTCCACCAACTTATGTATTTCTCACGACAACCCTGCGAGTTTGGCACTATTAATGGCTCCATATTAAGGATGAGGATGCCGGGTGCATTGGTTCATGCCTGTAATCCCAGCACTTTGGGAGGCCGAGGCGGGAGGATCACTTGAGTTCAGGAGTTCAAGACCAGCCTGGCCAACATGGTGAAACCTCATCTCGACTAAAAATACACAAATTGGCCAGGCGTGGTGGCTCACGCCTATAATCCCAGCACTTTGGGAGGCTGAGGTGGGCGGATCACCTGAGGTCAGGAGTCCGAGACCAGCCTGGCTAACATGGTGAAACTCCATCTCTACTAAAAATGCAAAAATTAGCTGGGCGTGGTGGCGGGCACCTGTACTCCCAGCTACTTGGGAGGCTGAGGCAGGAGAATGACGTGAACCCGGGAAGTGGAGCTTGCAGTGAGCCAAGATAGCACCACTGCACTCCAGCCTGGGCGACAGAATGAGACTCCATCTAAAATAAATAAATAAATGCAAAAATGAGCTGGGCATGGTGGCACTTGCCTGTAATCCCAGCTACACAGGAGGCTGAGGCAGGAGAATCGCTTGAATCTGGGAGGCGGAGGTTGCAGTGAGCTGACATCAGGCCCCTGCACTCTAGCCTGGGCCACAGAGCAAGACTCCGTCTCAAAAAAAAAAAGGAGGAGGAAACTGGGCCCAAGGAAGATTAGTTTACTTGTCCAAGGTCACACAGTAACTAGTAGTCACAGAATTCAAATGATTCAAATGTTAGCAGTCTGTATTTGTAGCCAGTGCTTTAGCCACTGTGCTCCTGGGTTGTGGGTATGTGGGTGTGTATGTGATGCTCTACTACATGCTAATCTTCTCACTTCAGTTTGGGCTTTGTTATGCACTGCCTACTTTAGGTGGTAGTATCTCTTATTTGCTTTCCTTCTGTTAGTTATTTTATTACTTCCTCAATTTGTCAGTTTCCACTCTGCTCTGCTCTTCAGAAAAAAAGAAAATCTTCAGTCATTTGCTGCTGGGAAAGGAGTGGATAGATGGGTGGATGGATGAATAAAAATCCTTCCTGACTGAGGTTTCTGCTTGCTACTGCTTTCTCTCCATTTCCTACCATCAGTTTTTTTCAAAGATCAGTCTCCTTTTTCTCTCTACTTCCTTAACTCTCATTCACTGTTCAACCAATGGTGATCAGAATTCTGCCTTAAATAATGCATTGAAATTGAACTAGGAAAGGCCCTTAAATCCTGTTCACATCCAAAATACACATCAAGTATACTCACTTCTCTTTGTCTCCATCACCACCATCTTAGCCCAAGCCAGAATCATCATTGCAATTAACCATCACAATATACATTTGTCTTGTTTTTCCCACTACCACTTTTGCCCTTCTCCAAATCCGTCTCGGCACAACTCTTAGTATGATGTTTCTAGAGTGTGTCTGTATTGCATCATAATTTTTATCTGCTTAAAATACCAGTGCTGTTCTATAGCACTAAAGCTAAAGCATTAACTTCTTACCGTGACCTAGAATACACTATCTGGTCTGGCACCTGCCCACCTCTCCTACTTTTATCACCTGCTATTTGGCCTCTTGCTCATTATGCCTCAGCCACATTTTATTTTTGAACTTACTGTGTTCTTTCCTGCTCAGGACCATTGCACATGCTGCTTTTTTACTCCCGCTTGTTGCCTCCCTCTCTTGTTTATACTTCAAGTCATAGCTTAATTTTTGCTTTCCCAGTGGTACCTTCATTTGCCTTTCAGTCAGAAATACATCTCCCTACTAAACTCTCCCAGATTACCTTTTTTATTTTCCTTTCTAGAAATTATCATGGATTTTAATTAAATGTTTATTTATGAGGTTACTTCTTGACTGTCTATAATCCCAACTATATTGCAAGTTCTATAAATGGATGAATCATGTTGATTTTATTCACATGTGCTTAACAAATATTTCTTGAATGTATTTGCATGAATGGAAAATCAAGTGGACTCTTTCAGTCCTATCTTATTCTGTATCTATGTGGCATTTGATAACATAAAAGAATTTAAGCTCCTTTTCGAAAACTTTCCTCTCCTTCTTAAACAATAAATAGTATTTCCTGATTTTTTTTTTTTTTTTTAAGAGGCAGGTTCTCTCTCTGTCCGCCAGGGTGGAGTGCAGTGGTGAGATCATACCTCACTGCAGCCTCGAACTCCTAGGTTTTAGTGATCCTCCCACCTCAACCTCCTGAGTAGCAGGTTCCACCATGCCTGGCTAATTTCTTTAAAAAATTTTCTGTACACATGGAGTCCCGCTGTGTTGCCCAGGCTGGTGTTGAACTCCTGGCCTCTAGCAGTCCTCCTGCTTCAGCCTCCCAAAGCACTGGGATTATAGCTGTGTGCCACCATACCTGGCCTTATTTCCTGATTTTAATACTCTAACCCTGTGTAGTGCCCTATAGTGTTTCCATGATTATATAACTTCTTAGATCATAGACACAAAATCTCATCAGTTAGGGGTATAAATATGCCAGAAATTAGATTACTCTTGCAATATTCATTAAAATAATGATAATGAATAATTAACAAATTGGCTGATTGAGGTGGCTCACATCTGAATCCCAGCACTTTGGGAGGCCAATGCAGGCAGATCGCTTGAGCCCAGGAATTCGAGACCCGCCTGGCCAACATGGCAAAACCCCGTCTCTACAAAAAATACAGAAATTAGCCAAGCATGGTGCTGTGTGCTTATAGTCCAGCTACTTGGGAGGCTGAGGTGGGAGAATCGTTTGAGCTTGGGAGGCAGAAGTTACAGTGAGCCGAGATTGCACCACTGCACTCCAGCTTGGGCAACAGAACCAGAACCTGTCTCAGGAACAAAAACCAACAACAAAAAAACACAATAAAATTGACAAAACTGGGGGAAATTGTGAAAGAAAGAAACTTATCTAAGGCAGTAACTGGGCTACTAAGCTTTCTCTAACCTTTGGGTTTTTTTAGCAGCCACATCATTAGGTTTGCTTATAATCATGTGCAACCAGTTGGAAAAAAGAGGAAAAAAAAATATAGAAAAACCCAGAGACTTTTCCTCTGTCTAGAGACAGATTCTGGTAAGGGGGATATGCTCGCTCCCACATATTCTGTGATCAATAATCTTGTTTAGGGGTAGATTGGCTGCATAGCTTCCCACTGACTTGTCCTCCAACCTGCCTCCCACAGAATTGAATTTGGTACATCACTGTAATTATGTGCCGTACCTTTACTGGGAAAAAAAGCACAGATTTTTGAAAGCTCTGGCAGTTAGAACCCTCAGCAGGAGCTTTTAGACTCTTCTGAGTGTCTTTGCAGCTCAGCTGTTCTCAAACCTCAGAGCTATGGAAGTTCCCACTTGTCTTGCACAGGGGATGGAGACCCATACTGTGTGTATCTATTAAACTAACACATCTTCTGAGGAAAAGAAAGCAATAATTAGTTCTCTTAGTAATCGGTACTTTGTTTTTCTGACTTCAAAATTACACATATTTTTCAATTAAAAACATTCTAAAGCTATAATCTAACAAAAAATGTTGAAATTGGCTTGGGCGTAGAAATCTTCATAATAGAAAGCACAGATTATGTGATATTGCTGACAGCACATTTAAATTTTTTTGGACAAATATATGAAGTTGGGAGGAGAGGATTTATGCATATAGTTGGAAGTACAACTGTAAATTTACTGTGCTTTTTAATTTTTTTAAAGCCTCATAAGAGCTTATGAGCTATAAAGATAGCTTAACCAGGTGAAAAGAAAATTCTTAAAAGCTTTTTCTTCCTTCCACATATCATCAAAGGCAATTAGTTTGGATAGAAAATTGTAAGTCCTCTGTTCCATTAATATCAAATCATTTTTCACTTTTGCATATTCAGTGTGAAAATTGCATTTTTCTTTATTTTATATGCCTGCATTCAGAATACTAAGTGTTTCGATATGTAATGCCCTGATTGTTTCTATTTTCATCACTTTTGTAAATATTATTGCTAGCTCTTACTTCCAGATGTATATTCATTTTATCTGAGAAAAAGCTGGTTTAACAATTTTGAGATCAGGTAAAAGAAAACTCACCATGACTCATTCTCAAGTACATGTATTTATATTCTTATCCCTCTTATTAACTTCTCATAATAATCAATTTTTTTTGTGACAGAATTTCTTATTTCCATCAGCTTTTGCAATAAAATAAGGTAAAATAAAACCACCTGAAAATTGAATATTCAAATCAGGTCAGTAGATGTCAGTTAATTTTGCTATTGATTGGTTTTCATTAAATTTTTAAAAACTCAAAAGTTAGCCCTTTCATTTTTTCCACCCACATATTACTAATTCCTAACACCACCATAGAAATTTTGATGACTGTGGCCAGGCACGGTGGCTCACACCTGTAATCCCAACACTTTGGGAGGCTGAGGTGGGTGGATCACGAGGTCAGGAGTTCGAGACCTGCCTTACCAACATGGTGAAACCCCGTCTCTACTAAAAATACAAAAATTAGCCGGGCATGGTGGCGGGTGCTTGTAATTCCAGCTACTCAGGAGGCTGAGGCAGGAGAATCACTTGAACTCAAGAGGCGGAGGTTGCAGTGAGCCCAGATCGTGCCATTGCACTCCAACTTGGATGACAGAGCGAGACTCCATTTAAAAAAAAAAAAAAAAAAGAGAAATGTTGATGGCGTTCTTGGCCTGAAACATGTTTTCAGAAAGGTGTTTTAAAATTCTTGCCTAACTTTTTAGTGTGATTCTTCGAGTTTATAGTGCCTTTTGGGGCACACAATGTTATTGTATTCTGTTCTAAAGACAAGTAGATGGTTGTTGATGGGTAATTCCACATATCCACATATTTTTATCTTTGGGGAAATATTCGCTACCAGTACATCATTATTTTTCTGATGTAGAATCAGTTTTCAACACTCAGTTTTTTCAAGGCTTCAATTCACAGATTAAGTATGACCCTTTTCTCTCATGACATCTAATATACAAACATTTGGCATTGACTCCATATAATTGGTACACTTGTATTGGTTATTTTGTCCAGGCTAGGTACTGGATTTGCTACAGAAAGTATTAGAATGAGTATAAGTATAAGTAGGAGAGGTTCTGCCCTAGAGGAGGTCATTGTCTAAAAGAAGATAGAAGTATTTACTTTATAGGTGTCATAAATGCCCCTGCCTTATTTCCACAATTCCAGGCAGAAATCTGGACAGTATTGACTCTGAATCTCATTTCTGTAGGCAGTTCTGCCTTCTATGAAACTTAAGTCCGTTCTCCTTTAATGTGGTTTCATGATCATTCTTTTTGTTATAGTCACAGATACAAAATGATTCTGTATATTCAATGGGCAGTAGATCAAAAGAGTAACTATTTGGAAAAAATACCTTGTAGCAAATATGTATTTGTTACAAATATATCTGTTAATTCTAATGAATTCTTAACATTATGTTTTGAAGAGACTGGGGGATCAGTTTTGCTCCCATATGATAGGCGTTAATGGAATATGTCTTAGAAGTGAAAAGGAAAGATGACAGAAATAACCCTAAAGGCCACACCTGACTATAGGAGTACCATGTGGCCATCTCCTTTTCCTTCACACATGATATTTACATTTGTGCTCTTTTCCTTTCTCGGAGGATTCGTAGGTTAGTTGGGTAGTAGATCAATATTCATGAGCTGCGTAGGTACTAAAGTATGTAAAATTCAAATTATATAAACAAAACTGTATCTAACTCTTTGGGGAAATAACCCACTTGTAGTTGCTCTCACTAAAGCTGTCAATGCACTTCTTTTATTTTTTTTTAATATAGTGAAGATCAGCTAAAGAAATGAAAGCCACTTGATGTGATTTGATAGACAAGTACATCGTAACACAAATAAATCCCCTACCTAATACAATACCCTGGTCAGCATCCCACAGCACTTCAAGGAATGAATTATAAAACAAAGGATGCCAGTCAACTAAAATGCTGCGAGGGACTACAACTAAATACAAACACACATTTCAGCAGAGTTTTTATTTTATTTACTTATATCGCTTAAGTGCACTCAAGTGCCTTTATGAGACATGAGCCTTTTAATAATTGTATGTGTGGCTGAGGATGTTGCTCAGTGCTTCCTATTATTTCTAAGCTTAGTTATCTAGGACATCTCCTTACATATCCAAATCCTCTGATGGAGTTTCAGCTGTTTCTATCAGTGTACTGATCATTTATGTATTGGTCTGATCATAAAAATTCACACTTATGGTTGCAAAAATTATGTGATTATGATCAAAATGTACTGGTTTGTGGCTTTTGTTAAGAGATGTACGTGCATAGCTTGCCTCTTCCATCATCTCTTGATTTTGTAATAATACAATTTTAATAATAACATTTCTAATGGTAGATGTATATTATGAATTAAAAATAGCTAAATAAAGCATGATACTTAGAGTGGATAATGAGAGCTGTTCTTCACTGAGCCCTGGAAATATATTTCTTAATTTTGAATGAGAGAAACTTTCCATTGGGTTTGGGAGAACAGAGAAGGATCCCGGTTCCTTCATACTGACAATTTCTGAGGATGAATAAAGAATTTAATAACGAGAATAACTATTGTTTTACGGTGTTTACATTGTGTCAGTTACTATGACAGGAGCGATACACATAGTATCACATTTAAGTTCTAATGCATCCTGTATAGATGATTTAGTGAATACATTTTCATGACGAGGAAATACTTAGAAACTCCAGGTAACTTGCAGTAGGTCATACAACTAGAAAGTGAGGTCGCTTACATCTGAAATCCCAGCACTTTGGAAGGCCCAGGTGGGCAGATCGCTTGAGCCCCAGGAGTTCAAGACCAGCCTGGGCAACATGGCACAACCCCGTCTCTGCAAAAACATACAAAACTTAGCCGGGCATGGTGGTGTGTGCCTGTAGTCCTGGATACTTGGGAGGCTGAGGTGGGAAGATCGCCTGAGCCCCAGGAAGTCAAGGTTGCAGTGAGCTGTGATCACCCCACAGCACTCCAGCTTGGGTGACAGAGTGAGACCCTCTCTCAAAAAAGTAAAGTGACAGAAGTGTGGCTCAAACCTACGTCTGTGTAACTACAGTGTCCCTGTTTCTCCTACTGCAACTTACGGTATGGGTCTGGAGAATCCAGATAATTGTTACCCTCTCTTTCCTGGGTTTAGAGAAAAAAAATTCTCCTAAATCCTGTTCTTTAAAAAAAAGCTCTATGGGGCTCTGAATTTGGGCCAAGATTGGGCCTTGGCAGTATTGTTGGGGTGACCTACCTGGAAGCTAATGAATAACCTTACATGTACTTCATCTTTCCCCACATCAGCCTGCTATTATACCTCTTGAAACTATGCATCCTCTTCTTGACCCAGCATTTTACTGAATGTTGTGTTTCCTATTTATATAAATGAAGCCATTCATTCATTCATTTTACGATGGTTTATTTTTAAAATCACTTTTCATCTTTATCACCTGCCATGTATCAAACCTTGTTGTAGGAGATGAATCAATGGAGAATTTTTGCCAGATCAAAGGGCAACTTTGAACCCCTTACGGTATACAACTTCTTCCAAAAAGCAGGCTGACTGATGATAGATTAATATCTAGTAATAGCAGTTCAACAAAGTTAATTCCCTAACAATTCTGGTTTGACATTATAACTGAAGACATTATTTTGTGGAAGTAAAATATTACTATCAGCTATTAATTTTGTTGAATAGACAATTGTCCTTGGGAAAAGATCTGGAAAATGGTTAGTCAGCTAAGTAGTGCTTTAAAAATCAATCAGCACATATTGATATACTCAAGACCCTGTGCTAGGTGCTCCACAAGATGTAGCTTTTGACTCCTTTCTCCTTTTTTTTTTCTCTATGCAGTCTCCTCATCAATGACCTTACCTCCCATAGCATCTATTCAGATAACTCCCAAATCTGCCAACTCCAATACTTCTAACCCCTAGAACTATAGTTTCAAATCCTAGCAAATATCATAATAATAACAAAAATTCAACATGTCAAGAAAGCAATTTTATTATTTCCCTATCATGTAGGTATCATTTTACTATTTTTGAGAGGATTTGAGAGGGATCAAGGAGAACATTTAGTCTATGTTAGTAATCCAAGCTTGAAGTACATAAAATTATGAGTTTCTATATGGTGAGCATGGAAAATAAGGGACAACTCTCAGAAATTCTGCAGGTTAAAATATTGGTAAGGATTGGTATTATTATAAATAACATTGTGTTTACTATGATTTGAATATCACTTCAAGATTTGGAGTCTTGAATGGGAAAATAAGAGCATCATTGTTAGAAGTAAGATGCCCTATTTGATGTCTGAGAAGATGGTCAACTGAATTTACTTAAATGCTAATACAAATTTTTTGTTGCAGCCAGGCAATACTTTTCCTTTATGGAACTAGCACTTTTTACTCTACCTTCCCACAGCTGTAGAGGCAGAGCCTAAAAAAGAAGGAAGTAAACATATGGATTATTTATTTTGACTCCCTTCTTTTCATCAAAACAAGACTGCTTTACAGGAATTTCTCCCACTTTACGATGGGGAAACGTAAGGCCAGAAAATTAGGCAGACTGTTTTCACACAGTCAGATCACATGACAGTTTCTAAATTCAGTCTCATTTGACTTAGTTGCTACTAAGCTACACCTACCTGCCCTTGCTGCCTTAGTCCCTGATTGGCTTACTGGAATTTAAGTAGCAGCAGATCAGGGAAAGCAAATCCATCTACTCTCATTCCCTGAAACAAGCAAACAGCCAAGTGACAAACTGTACCAAATTAGCACCTCCTTCTACCTTCATTATTGCCAACATTGTTCTGCCTCACAACAGACTTCAAACTTTGGAGCCATCTTTGACTTTCTCCTGCTATAACTGATCGGTTACTAAGTCCCATTTATTCTTAATTCTATCTTTTATATCCATTGTTTTCTTTATCTTCCTACTGTCAACATGCTACCTCATTACCTGTTTCTTGCACCATTTTGCTAACTTCCTGATGGTTTCCCTGCCATTAATCTCTCCTTCAACCAATCATAGTTACTTCTCCTAATAAGACTCAAGAGGCAGTGTGGGGTAGCGGTTGAGAGTCTGGAGTCTGTAGCCCAAAGGCCTGCATTCAAATCTTCAGGCTTCCAACATACAATTTGATTTTGTGCAAGTTACTTACTATTTGTTTCACTTTTCTCATCTTTGGAATGAAAATAATGATAAATCAGTTAATAAATATATAAAGCAAATGTTGAAAAATGTCTGGCACAAAGTACTTAATAAGTGTTAATTGCTGTTTTCATTGTTACTATCATTATCAAAGCATACTTTGGTTATGTAATTTCAATTGGAACTGATATTTTTATAAAAAGATCAAATCCATGTTCTCTGAGTTTGTAGACCAAACATTGTAGGCTAATACAAAACATGGAAAGGATAAGAATATGATTGAAGGCACATGATATTGGAACCGAAGAAGACTAAAAGCCCACGTATGCCTAAGGGTTTTGTTCCTTGTCCATCTGGTACCAAGGGCACCTTGGTGAACAGGGTCCCTATAAGCTCTGCAAAGTATGACCAGGAGAGCAAGTGTGTGGTCACTAGCAGCTGCTCAAAGCAACTCTATGGCTTTTTTAGTCACCAGGGAGACTAAAAAACTACTCCCTAAACAGAAAATGATAGAAAGCATGCTTCAGTGCTAGTGATGGCCAGTTACCAGTAAAAGGAAAGGAAAAATAAAGTAGGGGAGGGATTTGGAGACTGAGGTAGAGGCAGAAATGAAGGCAGAAAAATATATAAACTCAGAGTGATTCCCACACAAACATACACAAAGAGACCTGCAAATTCATGGAGACATAGACTTTGATGTGGTTAGCTTCCACTTCTGTGGCCTTTACTTGGACTCTTTAGATACTTTGTTTCAAATTCTGCCCCTAGGTATATACATCATATATATCTAACCTATAAACCTTTTCTCACACCATTCTCTCTCTCTTTTCTTTTCTTCTCTTCTCTCTTCTCTTCTCTTCTCTTCTCTTCTCTTCTCTTCTCTTCTCTTCTCTTCTCTTCTCTTCTCTTCTCTTCTCTTCCCTTCTCTTCTCTTCTCTTCTCTCTTTCTCTCTTTCTCTCTTTCTTTCTCTCTCACTCTGTTGCCCAGGCTGGAGTGCAGTGGCACAATCTTGGCTCACTGCAACCTCCACCTACCAGGCTCAAGCAATTCTCCTGCCTCAGCCTCCTGGGTAGCTGGGATTACAGGCACTGTGCCACCACCACCATGCTAATTTTTGTATTTTTAGTAGAGACAGGGCTTCACCATGTTGGCCAGGCTGGTCTCAAACTCCTGACCTCAAGTGATCCTCCTGCCTCTGCCTCCCGAAGTGCTGGGTTTAGAGGCCTCAGCCACCATGCCCGGCCACTTTTTCCTTTTAGTGTCAGTTCTATGTGTGCTTAAATTTACATATGCATGCACACACCTATACATATATTTTTTCATGTGTATTTCCTCTACTGTGACGTCTTCATTAAACACTGTAATCCTAAGAGTTTAGTTTTTTCTTCTTCCAGTGAACACCTCCAGAACTTAATTTCTTTTTACCTACCTAAAATCATGTGCTGGCTTTTTCACCAGCAATAGTTTTCAAGGTTTGAGTTTCAGACTATATTGTAAGCTTTTTGTGAATAGATGGTGTGTTTTATACTTGCCATGTGAGTACTGAAGAAATAGCAGGATAATTTGTATAATAATACCTTGACCAGATTAAAAAAAAGTCATAAGTGATGAGACCTACAAAAATATAGTAATGGGTAGATATTCCATCATACTTTTGTATATCTGCCTGTGAAAAGCATGAAAACATATAGGAGGATTAGTAGAAGGCAGCGTTCATATTTGGAGAGGCAGATGTTCATGGTTAACGGGCGAGTTTGAAGAAGAAAAATAATGGACTATGTCTTGATTCTGTATTAGAGTAGATATGGTCTGCCCAACAGCTCATCTCCTGCTTTTGAAAGGTACTTTGTGGTTTAAAAACTTTTGTTTATATGGTCAAATTCTCTTCATGTTATCTGAAGACATCTTGGTGTCTAATCTGTACTTGGCATTTGTATTTAAGGAAGTAGGCTATACATACAAAAACAAATATAATTAGGAATATTAATAATTTCACTGTGTGCATGTATGTGTCTGTGTGTGTTCATGTGTGTCTACCTCTCTCCCATCTCCCCTCCCAGCATTCATTTTGTGAAGGAAAACTAGTTGAGTAACTTGGAGCTATAGGAAATTAAAAACTAAAAACAATTATTATCATAGTAACTATACCAACTGGAATATTTAATGTGCACCAATGCTATGAAACAAGTAATTAAAACCAAAGTTGAACTGTATTGAAGAAAACCAATATAGAATTCTTGCATAATGTACTTGAAAAGTAAGTTCATGTGATTTTACTATCATCTAGTTACTTAACATCAGCATCTGTCAAGTAGGTGAAATTCTTTAGGAATTCTTTAGAGTGTATATAAATAATATATTTTATGAATAGAAATCATAAGTTTAAAAATTATTAAATGCTCAATCAGAGCTAGTCTTCTGATTTCAAACAGCATAGTAATAGGTAATTTCTTAGGAAATGTTCCACTTATATTTTCTGTCATCATATACATCTTTTATCTGTGGCCCGACTATTCACTCAACTCAATTTCATGTTTATAAATTTTCCTAGTTCACCTCAGGGACAGATGTTGGCAGTTTGAATGCTATTGATGGCTAATGATTATGCAATTAACATATAGCAACTGTTCAGCTTCTATAATATTTTATTAATGCCATAAGGATGATTTAGTTTTAAAAAACCTGTATAGCCAACTGCTTTTTAAACTTTGATAAAATATTTCTTTGGAATGTTTAAAGCAAAAAATATTTTTAAAATCCCAGAGCAAATTCACTTTATGCAGAGATGTTACAGTGTTGACTATGAAATTATCCCCACTAAAGAGATAAAATAAGAGGCATTAAATGTATATTCTCATAGAGTATTTCTTATCTTACAGATGAGCTCCGTGAAAATGTTACAGCCTCGTCTCAGTAGTATCCTGTTCAAACTCACATTTGAAGAACACGTAAACAACATCAAACCAAGCATCATAGCAGTAACTCTTGCCTGTGAAGAACTGAAGAAAAGTGAAAGCTTTAACAGACTTTTAGAATTAGTTCTTCTTGTTGGAAACTACATGAACTCAGGCTCAAGAAATGCCCAGTCTTTGGGTTTTAAGATCAACTTCCTTTGTAAGGTAAGATAACATTTTATAATGCTAATTTACAACAATAATCTTCCTGTCTATGAAAGGTGATACTGCAAATAGCAATCATGCATAAACCACAAAATTGTGTGCTTGAAAAGGACGAATTTTCTGGGATGCGAATTATATCTCAATTCAAACAAATACTTTTTAAAAATCTTAGTAAAATCTAAAAGACTTGAAAATTCTTTTGAATACAGTACTTAACATTTGCTGATTACATTTTACTGAAGTTTATAGACAAAAAATCCCCACTTTTATAAAGTAGATGCAGTATTGGCCAGGTGCGGTGGCTCACACCTGTAATCCCAGCACTTTGACAGGCCGAGGCAGGCGGATAACCTGAGGTCAGGAGTTCGAGACCAGCTTGGCCAACATGGTGAAACCCCATCTCTACTAAAAATACAAAAATTAGTGAGGGGAGATGACGGGTACCTGTAATCCCAGCTACTCCGGAGGCTGAGGCAGGAGAACCGCTTTAACACCAGAGGCGGGGGTTGCAGTGAGCCGGGATCACGCCACTGTACTCCAACCTAGGCAACAAGAGCAAGACTATGTCTCACAAAATAAAATATAAAATAAAATAAAATAGATGCAGTATCGTATTTCATTTACATTATTACTTATGTCTTTCTAAAAAGTATCTAACAAGCTAAATTTAATGAGGTAAATAGCCAGAAATTTATTTTTGAATATAGTTTGCTTATTCTACTCTAAGATAATGATACTCTTCAATGTCAAGTAGTATTGTACACTGGTATCTAGTGCATTCAAGAGGTAAAAAAGAAAATTGAATAATAATCAACTTGTTTTGACTGGATCATTTAATAATAACATTTTTGAGACTTATGAAAAGCAAACAAAGATACAGAGAAGCCCAAAAGTGCTTGTACATGTCCATTTTTAGGCTAGAGCAAACCACCTTATTCAAGGAAAAGATCTGTCTGTTATAGAAGCCTGAAAAGACTCTGAGGTGAAGGCCTGTAAGAAAGCTAGAGACGAAAATAAATCTGAAAACAAGCAATCTATCTTTGACATCTCACCATTCTTTCACTTTTTTTCTCTCACATTTGAAAACATTGCAGAACTTTGGATAGTTCTTGAAGTATATTATAATGAGAATCCCAAATCTAGCAATGGATATGACTTTCTTTTCTATACATGCATTAAATTGATGTTCATTACATATACATGGACTAGCACTTTGATAGGTATCAAAAATGATTTGATCTTGGGAGTTCTAACCCAAATAGACATAAAGAATAACACTTACAGATAGTAATAGGATGTACAATAGAATTGTGAATATCTGTTTATTCCTGATATATTTTTGAGGGCTGTAAGGAAAGAGAACAAGGAAGGAAAATAGGGAAAATTATCTGGAAATGCTGGATTTTGTGAAGAAAACATTTTACCCTCATCTTCTTGTGATATTTGGGGACATGTAAAATCATTTCATAATGCCAGAGGGAATAAGGCAATGCTTGTAATAAACTGTACTAAATCATGCCAGATTTATAGGATAAAATAAAGTATTTAGGACGTTAACATTGTATTGTATACCATATACCCAATGTTAATAGAGTCATCTCTTTACCATGGTGCTACTTGCCTAGAGTATACGCTATATGCACGGTGAGTAAATCTAAAAGTCTTCTTGCTTGACAATTATAAAAAGAGTATAAGTTAAAATATCATTAGAAATTTGTATTAGATACCTATTTTGCATTTAATTCATATAAAAATATTTTAAACCATTCTAATTTGAAGAAATATGTACCTTATAAGTGTCTTAATTTCACACTATTCAAATTAATTACATGAACTAATTTCTTTGAAGCAAGAATGAGTAAGTCATTTATACATAGGAACAAAAGATTACGTTAATCTCACTGAAGGATTTTACAGTTACATCTTGTATTTTGGAGAGAGGCTTCTTTCTGTCATCTACCTGTCAAATAAAAGTTCTTCTACACAGCACTGATCTGACATCTATCACTAGAGGTATGCTCAAAGGATTCAGCACAAAGATTTTTGCCAACTTCAAATAAAATAAAAAATAATCTTGTGGGAAATACTATCATGTAGCAATAGGTGTTCCAAAAGCAAAAGAAGTGAAGGTTTTAAAATCTGTCCCCCACTCCACCCCCAACTTTTCAGTAAGATTTTTATCTTCTGGGAAATTTTCTAGGAAAACACTTGTCATTTAGAAAGAGAAATATCATATACATGCATGATATTCCCATAATGTCTAGGACTCAAAGGATAGTCCTGGAATACAAAGGATTGTGAGTAAATGTAAATGTCTAAAATGACAGAAATTTTCTGAAGCACATAGAAATAGTTAGCTTAGGTCTGTATTCTGTTTGAAATAGAATTAAGTAACTACTGATGTGTAATTAGCTAGAATTGCTGTTTAATTTCAGTTGTATTATGAAGGATTTCTTGGTTGATTTTTCTTAGTGATTGCCTTCTTAAAGAAAATAGCAGGGGGAATTTCCCTCATAGAACACTGATTATGCTTTAAAAATGATACCATTTACTATCCTAAATTTTTCTAATGATAATTTCTCAGTGATTTTAAAACTAATCCAGTGCTTTTAACAAGAAGCTATAGAGTATGTTAAAATATTCAACTAGGTAAAAAGGAGGAATGTGGTTAAACTTATCAGATGTATCTTGTAGTAAGGTAATATAAAAATTTCAGATGGTCACAATTGGCTGTTATGGTATTTGGGAAGAAAAGGAAAACAGATGGGTTAACCAAAATGTCAACACTAAAGGGTATCATTATTGTAATTACTACCCTCACCACAAAATGCTTTGTTAATTTGCAGCAGTGAATTATCACTTTGTGAGTCACCAAACCAGTGTGCTGAACTGTAATAAAAATCATTTCAATGAAGATGAGCTCCCAATGTTAGCTTAGCCTGTTGGTTATTAAAATTCTAACCAATAGAAATGCTACACCTCAAGGCCATTTGTTTGCTTTTTTTTTTTTTCAGTATGAAATAGCATATATAATCTGCATAAGGACAAAACATTTAAAAATACTTAGCATTCCCTCTATACGAAGCTTTGTGGGTTTATCAAATAAGTACCTTTGTTTGTAAGTATCAGAACGTGACTCTGCCTGATTCAAGCAAAAAGTGAAACTTGCTGGAAAGATATGAAGTAACTCAGCCAGAAACTGAGGAAAGACTAAATTACTTGGCCTTTAAAAGAACAGCAACTGTGACAGCTTTGAGAATTCAGGTAGCAGGATTGAATGAAAAGTCTTTTTAGGATGTTGCCTTTGGGATATATCAACTCCAACCATTTTCCTTCTCCTTTGCCTATGTTTGATTCAAATTCAAATTATGAAGAGAGCCTAATGAGCCCGGTGTGGATTACAAGAACACCCCTTGTTCAAGGGAGAGCAAAAAACCTTGATTGACAGTGCTACCAAAACTACCTGCCATGGAAGATTGGTTATGCCCTAAAGGGTGCTATTACCAAAGATAGGGATATACCAAAAGTTAGGAGCAGGTAAAGGAATATCAGGCAGCTATAAACAAATACAAAATAAAACAGATGATCTATTCATCAGAGGTCTACAAACAATAGAGAAGATACACAGAAACCTCAAGAAGTTTGTGGTACAGTTGAGTAGCCAGGAAATACGCATACGGAATATTATGTAATGTCACAAGGTATACTGTCAGTGAGGGTAAAAATAAATGGCCACTGATATTAGCAGGAGTTCAGGGGAGGAAGGAATCTTTGGTGACTGGGCACTGCTGGTAAATTGAAAACGAAGAATCTTGAAGAATAGGTAGGATTAAGAATCCATAACCTTACAAAAGGGGAGAATATCGTGGGCTTAGAACCTACATTTTAACTTACACTTTGCCAATTACTAGCCAATTTTTCATGACTAAGTCACTTAGCTTCTCTGAATCTCAATTTGAGATTGAATATTTCTTGAATATTTCTCCCTTTACTTCTTGTGTCTTTTTTTTTTTTATTTCCTTGCATTGGGCTTCACCTTTCTCTGGTGTCTCCCTGATTAGCTTAATAACCAATATCCTGAATAATTTTTCAGGTAAATCAGGGATTTCTTCTTGGTTTGGATCCATTGCTGGTGAGCTAGTGTGATTTTTGGGGGGTGTTAAGGAGCCTTATTTTGTCATATTACCAGAGTTGGTTTTCTGGTTCCTTCTCATTTGGGTAGGCTCTGTCAGAGGGAAGGTCTAGGGCTGAAGGCTGTTGTTCAGATTCTTTTGTCCCATGGGATGTTCTCTTGATGTGGTACTCTCCCCCTTTTCCTGTGAATGTGGCTTCCTGAGAGCCAAACTGCAGTGATGGTTGTCTCTCTTTTGGGTCTAGGCACCCAACAAGTCTACCTGGCTCTGGGGTGATACTGGGGGTTATCTGCACAAAGTCCTGTGATGTGAATCATCTGCGGGTCTCTCAGCTGTAGATACCAGCACCTGTTCCAGTGGAGGTGGCAGCGGGGTGAAATGGACTCTGTGAGGGTTCTTAGCTTTGGTGGTTTAATGTTCTATTTTTGTGCTGGTTGGCCTCCTGCCGGGAGGTGGTGATTTCCATACAGCATCAGCTGTGGTAGTATGGAGAGGAACTGGCGGTGGGCAGGGCCCTAGAACTCCCAAGAGTATGTCCCCTTTGTCTTCAGCTACCAGCGTGGGTAGGGAAGGGCCATCAGGAGGGGTAGGTTTAGACGTGTCTGACCTCAGACTCTTCTTGGGTGGGTCTTGTTGCGGCTGCTGTAGGGAATGGGTGTGAGGTTCCCAGGTCAATGGAGTTGTGTACCTACATGGATTATGGCTGCCTCTGCTGAGTCACGCAGGTTGTCAGGGAAGTGAGGGAAAGCCGGCAGTCACAGGCCTCACCCAGCTCCCATGCAATCCAAAGGGCTGGCCTCACTCCCACCATGCCCCCACTAACAGCACCGAGTCTGTTTCCAGGCAGTGGGCAAACAGGACTGAGAACTTGCCCCAGGCTACCCACCTCCGAGCTGTGAAAGAAAAGGGCTTTAGTTCTTCCACTGCCTGTAGAGTCTACACAGCGGATTCATGCCCTCCACTGAGTTCTGGCCAGGAGGCTTCTTGACCACTTCAAGTTGTTACAAAGTTCAGCTGGAGACTTTCTTCTCCTTGTGGCTTTTTCCCCTGTGCCTCTGGTCACCCTCTGGAAGGATCCCTATGGTGCCAGGCAGGAATAGCCTGCTTGGGGACCCAGTGAACTCCCAGGACCTTTCCCGCTGCTTCCTCTACCCCTATATTTTGCTTGGCTCTCTAAATTGACTCAGCTGTAGGTGAGGCTGGAAACTTCTCCCTCAAACTAGACCTTCAGTTTCCCCAGTAGGGGTGTGTGTTCGGTGGCTGAGGATCTCCCTTTCCCACTTCCGCAGTTTGGGCACTCACAGTATTTGGGTCCTGCAGCAGCAGTCCCCTTCCTTCAGAGAGTCTGTGGGTCCTCTTGGGATTCCTGGTTTATCCCTGCAGTCGTTCTGGAGCTAAAATTCACGATGCAAGCCTCCTCACGCTTCTCTGTCCATCCGAGTCGGAGCTGCAGTCTAGTCCTGCCTCCTGTCTGCCATGATCCTCCCACAAATTCATAAACTTTCTTAAAACATGAGATTTTTTTGTGATGTTTGTTTTAGATCATCAGCTATCATTAGTGATAGTATATATTATATGTAGCCCAAGACAGTTCTCCTTCTTCTAATGTGGCCCAGGGAAGCCAAAAGATTGGACACCCATGATCTAGAGTATCTATGACGTGTAAAGCCTCATCTAGAGACCATTACATGGTATTAGTGACAGAGTATCATACCAACTATACAAAGGAAACATCCATCTCCATCCATCTTCCCCATAGAAGTTGTAAGAAGGAAAGTAAAATAGGTTCAACTTTATTGTGAAATAGAAAATTACCCCAGAAAATATGCTTTGTAGGGAAAAGCGACTGCTGTCTATGGCAGTAAAATTTGGAAATCTGTAATCCACACACACAAAAAAATCTACAAAAGACCTTAGGAAAAAGTCATACGTAAGTACACACAAAGTTTCACAGTGTCTAATCATTTCTAGCTAAAATAATGTGGATTGTGTCCATATAAACTCAGAATGTCAGCAGATGAATACATCTAGTCTAACCTCTTCAGTCCACAAGTGAGAAAACTGATGCTTGGAAAAGGAAAATACTTTAGTCAGTGTATTGTTCAGCTTGGACTGACATAACAGAAACCATAGGCTGAGTGGCTTAAAGAGGAGAAATTTATTTTTTCACAGTTATGGAGACTGAAAGCCTAAGATCAAGATGCCAGCAGGGTTGGTTTCTGGTGAGGTCTCTCTCCTTGGTTTACCATATGGCCACCTTTTTACCATGTCTTCACTTGGCATTTAATTTGCTGTTTTCTTCCCCTTTGTCCTTCACAAGACTCAGAACTCATCAAATTTGGATGTATATTTTATTCTGCATTATATCTCCAGTGTCTATTACATGTGAAGCTCTCAATATATTACTACAGATTGAAAGTCAGACAATTTGATTAAATAGAGGATTTGTTATTAATACTCAACATGTGTTAACTTGTTTTTTAAGTGAGAACATTTTGTTCCTCACAGATATAAAGGGCATATTTTTGCCAGCAAAACTGTTGAATATGTAACTGTAAGATTTTTTATGTTTTATTTGTAAAGACATAAAAATGTGTTGTTTGCTGTAAATGTAAATCAGCAACTCATTATTAAATATGGGTTATTAAATAAATATGGGACTCTTAATTTAAAACCAAAGATATTTTAGAAAATAACCACTATTGGATGTATCGAAAGGGAACTTAGCAACAATCAGTAAATCCTGGTCAACGGTCCATGCATTTGGTTGCCTGTATTTTTATAGTTTATAAAGTGTTTTCCTTGTCATTCAGGGAAGTTAAGTGTTATTAACCCCATTTTGCAAATTAGAAAACTAAAGCCCAGTGAGGTTATGTAATTTGTCCAAGATTCAAAAGCTAGTAAAGGTCCAAGTTGGGGCTTACATAAAGGTTTTCTATTTACAAAATTGTGTGGCACCCTGCCTCTTATTGCATTGTAACAATGTTTAGTTATAGTTGACTCATTCCAAGGAAGCATTATAGAACCAACTCTGGCACTTATAGTGTTCTGAAAATGGGGAAAACCTCATGTGAGTTTTCTTGGCTCTGTGGCATGAAACTTAGAATCTATCATTTTTATTTTAATTCAGTTTGGTGTAACTGTAGGCCTATTATTAGGAAGTTTCTCATCTTGTAATAGATTTTAATGTATCCAAGCAGCAGAGCCTATATATTTATAATAAAATGGCATCTAATAATTTGAATAATTATGGAGCTATCCCTTGGTTTTGTATAGACTATCAGAGTATATTAGTTTTGTGTAGGCAAGGTTGACTGCTGTTCTCAATATTTTACAAATGAGGATCTGCTCTCCAGAGAGATGGCTTTAACCAAGATCACTCAGTGATGAAGGCAGAGTTAGGATCCAACTTTTCCTGGGACTCAAACAAATGATTTCAGTGGATCATGCTATTTTTAGAATTTTCATTGACTCTTTTGCTTCACTGAAATACACTTTTTCCTATCAGACAATATTTAGCATTAATTGAATTTGAGGGAGATGTGATTGATAATTTGCTGAGAAGAAAATGACTTTGTGGGTTATAATTTGTCTTGAAAAAAATTCTGTGAAAGGGAAGATTAGACTCTTTTTTTTTTTTTTTGAGATGGAGTCTTGCTCTGTCGCCCAGGCTGGAGTGCAGTGGCCGGATCTCGGCTCACTGCAAGCTCCGCCTCCCGGGTTCATGCCATTCTCCTGCCTCAGCCTCCTGAGTAGCTGGGACTACAGGCGTCCGCCACCGCGCCCGGCTAATTTTTTGTATTTTTAGTAGAGACAGGGTATCACCGTGGTCTCGATCTCCTGACCTTGTGATCTGCCCGCCTCAGCCTCCCAAAGTGCTGGGATTACAGGCGTGAGCCACCGCGCCCGGCCAGGAAGATTAGACTCTTGATCATGTATGGAGTGGGATGAAATGTTAGGCCCTACTTCCAAACTTTTCTTTTTCTCCTTGGGGGTCCTTTAAACTTTCCTCTGTGGGGGTATTTGCGGGAAAGAGTTTGCATTTGGTGATCTCTCCAAGTCACTGGTTGCTAATCAGTGATATAAGATTCTATGCTACGCCAAATGCAAAGGAACATATTCTTGGTACTTTGCATTTTAAAATGTCATCATATAATATAGTGACATGCTGTACCATTTGTTCATAATTCATGACCAGTGGATACAAACATTTCAATTTAAGGGTTTGTCTGCCTCATTATATTACATTGAAGCAAGAATATTCACTATAGTTTAGACCTCTGAAATAACTAAGCACCATAGAGTGACACAAGAACAGAATATCATTCTTAATTTTAAATAGTTTCCTTTGTTCAGCTTATGTGATGGTTGACCTTTATTTAAGTCCATTGTGTTTTATTGTACTGTGCTTACTGGGCTCTCATTATTGAGGACCACTGAATAGTTTCTTGTGCTTAAAGATGAATGTTACACTGTTGTGATACTATGTCAGTGGTGACATTCTGGATTCAGTTTTTATAATTGTGTCACGGGTTTTTGTTTCCTACACTTTTTCATGTAAATTAATACACCAAAATATGTCTCTTTTTTTTTTTTTTTTTTTTTTGGAGATGGAGTCTCGGTCTCTTGCTCAGGCTAGAGTGCAGTGGCACAATCTTGGCTCACTGCAACCTCCGCCTCCCAGGTTCAAGCAATTCTCCTGCCTCAGCCTCCTGAGTAGCTGGGACTACAGGCCCTCGCCGCCAAGCCTGGCTAATTTTTTGTATTTTAGTAGAAACGGGGTTTCACCATGTTGCCCAGGCTGGTCTCAAACTCCGGAGCTCAGGCAATCCACCCACCTTGACCTCCCAAAGTGCTGGGAATATAGGCGTGAGCCACTACGCCCGGCCCAAAATATGTAATTTTTAAAAGACAAGCATTAATACTACTTAAGTTAGTAAGTCTAGAAGTATTTAAACGTATAGAACACTAAATTTTTTAGAGGAAAGAATTCTCCATAAGGTCTTTTAATTGGTGTATGTTATTCATTATGTATTCTAATGCACATGCCATTGATCTGTGCATATGGACTTGTGCACGTAGGCAAATGGTAATAGTAGAAGACTGCTTCGGTCATCTGATTCTCCACTAAATCAAGATCCTTGGATACCAGCTCAGAAATCCAGTTCAAAGCCCTCACCTCTAGTGCCCTTCATTGCCATTTAAAATCTGAACCAAACGCAGGCCACTCCTTTTGAGTTTATCTTCTTTAAAATGCAGCCCTCTAAGAATTGGAAACAGATTATCGTGGCTCCTTGATTTTGTAATCCTATGAATACACTACTATGTGCTTTGAAGATTGTTCTTCAATTAGCAAGTCAGTGCTTTTTCCCACTTCTAACATGTCAGCTACCTGGTCTCCTTATCTGTCTATATAGTATAGTGGTGCACATACAGATTGACTACTTAAGTACAAAGAAAACTTAATGAAGGTAATATGTGTCTCTGTCTTATGAGGTGCCATCTTCTAAAATGATAGCCTCAATTTTTCCAAATGGTCATACATCTTCTAGATTTATATTAATGTGGAGATGCATTATATCTTTCTTGTTCTCTGTAGCCTACATTAAGAAATTGAAATGAGAGAAAACACTAACTTTGTGGTAAGCTAATTATAGCAAAGGGAAAAATATATGATCGTGTCAGGCATAGGAATTAACAAAGTTTATAGATGTACTGTTAAAAATTGCTATAGTTATAAAAGCTTATGTGTCTCAAAATATCTTTTTGAAAACTTGAGCTCTTAGTAAAAGAAACTAACTCACACCTTTATTCTCTTCCTTGCCTGTTAAAATATAGAGGTCCCTTGAGCTTATTTAAAGATTTTTTTCTCTAAGTTGAAATATTCATTAATTTACATTCATTGCTGCAAATTAGCTAGTACTTTAAATGGAAGACTTGTTTGTTTTCTCGGAATTTGATTACATCTGTTTAGACAAAATCATCACATTTACAATACTATAGGTTGTGTGAAAACTTGATTATACTCCAAAATTTTCAGTTTATTAAATTCTCTAGAGAACAATAGTTTGTAAATGTAATTTGTCTGATGCAGACTTGATTAGTGCTCCTTGTCATTACTTTGGAGACTCATGGGTTTTTTTTCTATTATTCTTATGTATGTTAAAATTTTCTGTCGCCTATTACAGACACACACACACACACACACACACACACACACACACACACACACACAACCTGCCTTTACCTCTGATTATTAATATTGTGAAGCCTATACTGCTATCTTTGATTTTAACTTATATGTTACAGTTATGTCTGCCTCCTAGATATCTACTTAACTTACTGTGAGGTGTATATATGTGTATATATAGGACATACTTGCCTTGAGTCCTAGTAATGTCTCGTTATTATACACCCTTATGCAAACACATGACCTTTTTGATATGGAAGAGATTTCAATTTTTGAAAGTTTTGTATTAGGGGAAGGACCAAGGAAAATAAAATAAGAGCCAGATCAAGCCAAAAAGGGTGTGTGTGCATATGGGTGTTGAGTAAGAGAGACAGGGAGATACACAGAGACAGAGAGATTGAGACACAGAATGAGAGAGAGAGAATGAAAGAGTGAGAAGGGTTGGGGTGATTTTCATAATTGGATAATCAGAGAGAAACAGGATTGAGTTAAATGTTCCTTTGTATACATCAGTTGACAGACTTGTAAAGAGCATTGAAAAATGCAAGCTAAGAGTTGCCAAATTATATTCCTTATCTTCTTCCAATAATAAGTGTTAAAAAGTCAACCATATATATTTGTGTATAGAACTGTAATGAAGGGTATAATTTGTTTTCTGTAGAGAACTCACCTATGGCTTAGTTTTTGACCCATTAAATACAGATACATTTTCAATAAATAAGAAAATTAATGCATCTGTATTTTCTTTCATTTAAAAAAAATTATCCTTATACAGTAATACAAAAAAAGTAATCAAATTAATGTTGTATCACCATTATACTTGTTGAAGTCATTGTGACTAAACAATAATAGATACAGTTAACAGTTGAATAGTATAACTGGCAGAGACGAATAATTCTCTAGTTTACAAAAATACATTTTTTTTTGGTTCTTGATGAATACCCCATATATCAGGAGCAGCAATAAACATTTTCAGCACCAGAGCAGACAAAAAATGGTGATTTATGGAACTAGCTGTAGGTCTTACTTAGTTCACTGTGAAGACTGTTTCCACAGAGGATTTAAATGAACCCAGCTGGCTTAGTATTCTGTGAATTGCTGTAGTCGTTTTCTGAGTATAATCTTATGTCTGATTTTGTAATTCTCACAGTAGGGGAAGGTTGACAACATGAATGGCATTTAGTGAATATAATTAGTAAGTCTGAAAACAAAGGCTTTTTTATTCTATAAAAGCTCTGTTCGAGGGAGATTTTGACCCTGTATGAGACTGTTGTTCCAAAAACATGGCTACCGTGACTAAGTTTGACCAGTCATCTTACAAACTGATTTTCCTGTCAATTGAAGCCTTCCTAGTGAAGGCATTGCACAGCCTTAACAAGGAGAGCTCATGTCCATGGAAGGAAGTTTATAAAGTAGCAGTTGATACTAAAATAAAGCTCTGTGATAATTTTAGAGAATACAAGAATTATTTATACACATTTAACGACTTTTTAGTGAGTACTTGTGCAGCAAGTTGGCCACATTTATTGAGCCTTTACTCTCTGTGGAACCTTGTGCTGGATGCTTTGCGGGGATAAAGAGAAGTAAAACGTACATCTCCAGTCCTTGAGGAGCTTATAAGCTAGATGCCAGATATAGAACATTGTACTGCTAAAGCAAGAGACAGGAAGAAGTGTGTGTGGGGACAGGCAAATGGATTTTATATAATAGCACACATGAAAAATAAATTATGTTGCTCATAAACACTGGCTAACTAACAACAAGACAAAGTACATACTCTGTTAGATGACATCCATACTGTAAAGCTGCTCTACTTCTTTGGAAAGGAAGGAAAAAACAACAATTCCAGCCCCATTTCCAAGATGTACTTTTCTTCTCTTCCCCAAACAATGTCTTCAGTTTTGCTTTTCCTGCCTTCTGTCATGGGGACAAGTACAAAGCCTTGCCATTCATTATTTTCTTATCTTTTATTCTTTTTTTTGAATTATAAATCTGAATTATCAGAATGCTCTCTTCCCTTTTATGCTACGATAAGAGTATCTTTAAAACTGCTTCTCAAGTTCCTACCATCTTTCTACATATAGTTAAATATTAGTATTTTAAATTTTTTGGATAAAATCAAAACCTGTTCAAAAACAATAGTATAATGGTACTACTTACAACTATTGTATGTCTGTACCCCTCCCAATTCACTAATTAGTCACAAAAGTCAAATAATTTCCTTTTTCCCAGAGGATGTCCTGAGATTGTCCAGATAAATAAGAATGAAGAAACTTGTTATTTATTGGTCAGTATGAGGGATCACTCCAGGATGCAAGTAACCTACTATGAGGAAATATAAGCTTTTCAGAGGCTATTTAGGGAAAGGATCTTAATATTCAGATTTAAGCAACTAGCTAGATACACATATTAAAACAGAATACTTAGAAACCAGTGCTGAGGGAAGTGGAAAAGTATAGTAAATTATATTCAAAGACTTGGGGACAGATGCACATGCTTGATTCCAAGGATATTTAATCAATCACAGCCTGGCCCATTCAGATCACTTTATGCTTCCAAATTTCAGCTTTCATAAAGTGTATGAGAAAGGTCAGGGTACTCATTGATTTCTTAAAGCATCTTCTTAGGACTTTGTTTGTTGTACTGTTATTTTATTAGAAGTAAAATGTATTCATGGTCAAGAGAGACTTGAACCTAACCTATAATTTCTTGTAGTAACTTTACTGAGATCTTTAACTGACATACTATAAAATTTACTCATTTTAGGCCAGGTGCGGTGGCTCACGCCTGTAATCCCAGCACTTTGGGAGGCTGAGTCAGGCAGATCACTTGAGCTCAGGAGTTCGAGACTGGCCTAGGCAACATGGCGAAACTCTGTCTCTACCAAAAATAGAAAAGATTAGCTGGGTGGGGTGGTGCGCGCTTGGGGTGACAGCTACTCTGTAGGCTGAGGTGGGAGGCTTGCTTGAGCTTGGGAGGTGGAGGTTGCAGTGAGCCAAGATCGTGCCACTACACTCTGCCTTGGAGACAGAATGAGACTGTTATAGGAAAGGGGTCCTGATCCAGACCCCAAGAGAGGGTTCTTGTGTCTGTTTATGCAAGAAAGAATTCAGGATGAGTCTGCAGTGCAAAGTGAAAGCAAGTGTTTTAAAAAAGTAAAGGAATACAAAATGGCTACTCCATAGACAGAACAGCCCTGAGGGCTACTGGTTGCCCATTTTTATGGTTATTTCTTGATGATATGCTAAACAAGGGGTGGATTATTCATGCCTCCCCTTTTTAGACCATATAGGATAACTTCCTGACATTGCCATGGCATTTGTAAATTGTTATGGCGCTGGTGGGAGTGTAGTGGTGAGGACAACCAAAAGTCACTCTCATCGCCATTTTGATTTTGGTGGGTTTTGGCCGGCTCCTTTACTGCAACCTGCTTTATCAGCAAGGTCTTTATGACCTGTATTTTGTGCTGACCTCCTATCTCACCTGTGATTTCAAATGCCTTAACCATCTGGGAATGCAGCCCAGTAGGTTTCAGCCTAATTTTACCCAGCTCCTATTTAAGATGGAGTTGCTCTGGTTCACATGCCTCTGACAAGACCCCATCTGAAAAAAAAAAAAAAAAAAAAATTACTCACTTTAGGCATATAGTTAGATGAAGTTTGTTATTTGTATACAGCTTTGGAACCTCCACTGCAATCAACCAGTGTGGTTTCCTGATGCCTCTGTGCAGTGGATCCCCACTCCTAGCTCAGATAACTGCTGATTTGTTTTAAATCACCATGGTTTTGCCTTCTTCTAGAAGTTCATATCAATGGAATAATACAGTAATAGAGTCTTTGTGTTACTTTGTGGTGTTAGTGAGTTTTTTCACTTAGTGTAAAGTTGTGGCATGTATTGGTAGTTCATTGTTATTTTGGGGTAGTATTCCATTGTATGGCTGTGCCACATTTTGTTTATCCATCACCTGATGGACAGTTGGGTTGTTTCTAAATTTTGGCTATTATGCATCTTGCTATCATCATTTATGTAAAAGACATAAATTCATTTATCTTGGGTAAATACCTAGGAGTAGGAATCCTGGGTCATATGGAAAGTATAGTTTTAATTTTAAGAGATACTGTTTTTCAAAGCGTCTATACTTTATTTATTTATTTATTTATTTATTTATATTTTGAGACCAAGTCTTGCTCTGTCACCGAGGCTGGAGTGCAGTGGTGTGATCTTGGCTCACTGCAACCTCTGCCTCCTGGGTTCAGGCAATTCTCCTGCCTCAGCCTCCTGAGCAGCTGGGACTACAGGTGCGTACCACCACGCCCAGCTAATTTTTGTATTTTTAGTAGAGACGAGGTTTCACCATATAGGCCAGGCTGGTCTCGAACTCCTGACCACATGATCCACCTGCCTCAGCCTCCCAAAGCGCTGGGATTACAGGCGTGAGCCACCGCACCCGGCCACCTACCATTTTTCATTCATACTTATGATTAAATTAAACCACAATGATGGATTTTGTATTTGGAATATATGAATATATATATGAAGATATTTCACATTCACCAGATTGGCAAAAATGTTAAATTCTGTTAATATAAAGTAGAGGTAAGAATAAGGAACAAAGGGAACTACTGGTGAGAGTGTAACTTGCTAAATTCATTTTGGAAAACAATTTGGTATTATCAAGAAATGTTAAACCATATGCAGAAGTGCCCCTTCTAGCATATACTCTAGATAAACTCTTAGGTAAGGACCCTGGAGACATATACAAGAATGATCACATAATCAAATAACACTATCAACAGAGTTTAAAAAAAGGCAACCCACAGAATGGGAGAATATATTCGTAAATAATGTATTTGATAAATGATTGATATCCAGAATATATAAAGAACTCCCACAACTCAACAACGACAAAACAACTCAGTTCAAAAATGAGTAAAGGAATTGAATAAATATTTCTCCAGAGAAGATATACAGATGGCCAATAAACACAGGAAAAGATACTTAACACCACTAATCATTAGGAAATTGCAAATCAAAACCACAATGAAATATCACTTCAAACATACTGTGATAGCTACTATCAAGAAAACAGAAAGCAACAAGTGTTGGTAAGGATGTGGAGAAATTTGAACCCTTATGCACTGCTGGTGGGAATGTAAAATGGTGCAACCAATGTAGGAAATAGCATGGCAGTTACTACAAAAGTTAAATGGAATTACCATATGATCCAGCAATTCCACTTCTGGGCATATACATAAAAGAATCAGAAGCAAGGACTCACAGATGATTGCATACCAAATTCATAGCAGCATTATTCATAGTAGCCAAAACATGGAAACAACCCAAATGTCCATTGAGTGACGAATGGATAAACAACGTGTGGCACATATACAATGCAATGCTATTCAACCTTTAAAAGGAATGAAACTCTGGTATATGTTATAATATGAATGAATCTCCGTGACATTATGTTACGTGAAATAAGTCATATGCAGAAGGATAAATACCATATGATTCCACTTATATGAGGTACCTAGAATAGTCAAATTTGTAGAGACAAAAAGTCTTTGTTTACCAAGGGTTGGGGGATAAGGCAGATGGGGAGTTAAATGTTTAATGGGTAACAGTTTCAGTATAGGATGTTTAAAACATCCTGGAGATGGATAGTGGTGATGGTTGCACAACAGTGTGAATGCACTTAACCCCACTGAGCTGTGTGCTTAAAAATGGTTAAAGGCAAGCATGGTAGCCCACACCTATAATCCCAGGGCTTTAGGCGCCTGAGGCAGGATTGCTTGAAGCCAGGAGTTCGATAGCAGCCCGGATAATATAGCTTGTAATCTCGGCACTTTGAGAGGCCGAGATGGGCGAATCCCTTGAGCCCAGGATTTTGAGACCAGCCTGGGCAACATGGCAAAACCCCGTCTCTACAGAAAAATACAAAAATTAGCAGGGTATGGTGGTGGGTGCCTGTAGTCACAGCTACTCAGGAGGCTGAGGTATGAGGATTACCTGAGTCTGGGAGGTCGAGGCTGCAGTGAGCCGTGATCATGCCACTGTGCCACTGCACTCCAGGCTAGGTCACAGTAAAATCCTGTCTCAAAAAAAAAAAAAGTGTTCATAGCAGCATTATCTGTAATTATATCCAAAACAGTGATTCCCCCACAAAAAATGGAAACCAGACACTGAAAATGTTCAATGAGAGAACAGACCTAAAATTAATAATATTTATAGCGTCAACTAATACACAGCATGGATGAATATAGCTAGAAACATCAACATGGTTAAATACCTCACTCTTAAACAGCTGCTCCTCAATGCTGAATTCTAATTATGCTTTTGTGATATTCTGTGTCTTAGACCTTCAAAATTTTTCATAAATAGCTAAAATCACTAATGTTAAGTGCCATTTAATGCCATTTATTAAAGGTTAAACCTCTAAATGCCATTTATTATTTATTTACAGTGTATAGACAGAGCGAATGAGTCCTATGGACTCTTTTGGTGGCAGTGACAATCTGAAGCTATGTACATAAAAATAAATTTATTCCATCTACTCTCAAACCTCATACATATAAAACAATTTAAGTAGAATGCTCATGACAATAAAAGTTAAAAGTTTTAGTTACATGCTTAACCCACGTCTGAGAAGAAACCATCTAACACCAACAAACATTCGTACTTGTAAACTATTCCTATACCAATTTAAATAATTTGATTTTTATTAAAACTATTCTCAGAAGAATTTTTATTTGGTAAGCCAACTATAGACAGGATGATTAAAAGCATATGAAAGTACCAGAACAGCTTTTCTTTGTATAGACATATTTCATTAATTCATTCTGGCCTTTCCTAAAACCAGTGAGTACAAATGATGGTTAATTTGCCACTGGTCCTGGCAATGCAGGCTAATGCACATGCAGGTCATTCTCCTTGGATAAGTGGGGCTGGAGGGGAAAATGCTGAGAAGGGGAGCGGGAAGGGCAGGAAACAGAATTTGTCTTGTACAGGAAACTAACAGCACAAATGCCCTGCTGGTCCGGAAGGTGGCAATTGAGATGAATCTTTATTCCATTTAATGTTGTCATGGTTTCAAGTTTAAGCTCTCCTTTCACAGATTGCTACCATAAATTAGGCTAACAAGTGTAAAACTTTTAATTTGCTTGACTATACAATTGATATTATCTGTTTCCTTTTGGTTGGAAATACTATTATAATACCAAACTAAAGGGTGTAAAAAAGGACTATCAGGCCTACATAAAGGCTAAAGACCTCTTTCCACCGTAAATTACATTTGGCTGAATTAGTGTCAGCCCTAGTCATGTAGTGCCCAGAAAAGCATTTTTGGTGACAGATTTAGAAATAAAGCTGGGAAAACATATATTAAACCTGTCCGGTCGTAGCTACAGAACTAATGTCTTTGTGGTAATTGCAATCCTTAAAAATACATTATCTTTTTCAATGTTACTGCAGTGCGTGGTGGTATTGAAGAAAGCAATAATTTGTAAACAACCCTTGGCAGAGGGCACAGAACTTAATTTTGTTTAAATAAAGGAGACTAACATTAGAATTCATGTGCTGTATCAAGACTGGCAAGCAGTAGTAGCTGTTTTGATATATGCACTGGAGCATTCATGATTGCTTAAATATTAACTGTTCCATGAATATACAAATATAATAGGGAAAAAGGAAGCCATGATTAAGGAAAATGTTCACTAAAAAAGTTGAATTATATGACTTTATTGGTAGTTTAGATGGTTTTATTCCATTGACTCAACCAGATCTCTTCACTGAGTTTCAGTATTTCTTTTCTTTTCAAGGACAGTTATATATGTGTATTGCGTGATGTTGCTATGTGTTAGGAATGTTTCCTTGACACAGAAGGATTAGGCAATTTTTTTTTTCCCCGAGTACAGGACCTGTTGATAAGTTTGCTGAACTTCATATGGCCATTCATGTAAATTCCAAAGGAAAGGAGAGATCCAAAAGGGCTTCCTTCAGATACTCTATAGATTTGAACTTTTCTCTCACATTTAAGTTTTAATATGCTTTAAAGATAGTCTTCCTTTAATGTGTGCAGAAACATTTCCTTTAGTGATATCCATGCTCCTTTGCTACTTCATTTCTTATACTCTTTAGGCAAAAATCAGTTTTTGTCTCAGACCAGTTTACACTCTGCAGCCATTCATGCAAGAAAGCCAGGTGTTCCTCCCACACATTCTTGCGTGTTTCCAGAAGAGAACCGTTTTCTTTTCTTTTTTTGAGATGGGGTTTTGCTCTTGCTGCCCAGGCTGGAGTGCAGTGGCAGGATCTCGGCTCACTGCAACCTCCACCTCCTGGGTTCAAGTGATTCTGCTGCCTCGGCCTCCCAAGTAGCCGGGATTACAGGCATGTGCCACCACACCTGGCTAATTTTGTACTTTTAGCAGAGACAGGGTTTCATCATGTTGGTCAGGCTGGTCTCAAACTCCTGACCTCAGATGATCCACCCGACTCGGCCTCCCCAACTGCTGAGGTTACAGGCGTGAGCCACCACGTCCTGTCAAGATAACTGTTTCCAGTGCCACTCCGCAATTGAGGTCAGGATTGCTCTGGGGCAAGGAGCCAAGGTCCACTGCTTTGTTCCTATATAATGTATGGTAACACATGAACCTAGCCCCATTCTCACTCTTGGTCTTCAACCCGAAACGAGTATGATGACAAATGAAATGCAGTATCAGCACATGCCAGTGCCATGGAGCAGGAATGAAGCTTCCTCCCTTGGCTCTCTTCTTTACATACACCCACCATAGTCTGATTTCGTACATGTAAACTGTTTGGCATAGAGGTCAAGCAAGGCATTAGGTTATTTAGATACAAGAACTTTTATGGCAAGCACTGAAACCTGATGTCTGCAACTTACAATTTCAGAATCTGATTCAAACTTCCTGAGTAAATATGTAAGCAACAATGCAGATTTGCTTGAGCAGGAGTTGGAAGGCATGAATAATCTGCTAGGTTATCTAGTCCGTCACTCTGATGATACATAGTAGATAAGACATACTATAGCAGCATTTAAGTATTTTTTCAATACAGTTTTAGGTGAAGGATGAAGGACACTGAAGAGCAATGTATCTGGAATCTTCACAGCATGGAGGATACTGTTTGTGTCATCTACTTTTGGATAGGTAGCTGATAGATTATGATACCAACGAGTCTCATTTTTATGTGAATTAATCAAGAACACTGAGGGCAATACTGTCCTTCAGATGCCACAAATTGCTAGATAATTTCTCTCTTATTTTAAATTGGCACTAAGCATTGAAAACATTGACACTTCAACTTTTTATATGTAAAAGCAATTGTGAGAGGACCTAGGCAAGCTATAGACAATTGCTAAGCATCTTCTTGCCTGGAAATTTATTTGAAAATAGCCTAGTGTCTCCCTAGTGGCATGCATCAGAATCACCTAGAGGTGATATCAGAATTTTTTCCCCTAGTATGTTCAAACTCAAATTGCTGGACCACACCATCAGAGTTTCTGATTTAGTTGATTTGGGGTTGGGCCCCCAAATTTGCATTTCTAACAAGTTCCCAGGTGATACTGATATTGCTGGTCCAGGGACCACAGATTGAGAACCAATGACGTAGCAAATGCTCATGAATTCTTGATTTTTCGTTCTTATTTCTTCCATTGAATGATCCCTTCAGGCCTAATTATGCTGAACTTATTCGGGACAATAATTAGAATAACTTTTGTCACTAACCTCACCATTTTCCAGCTGCTGGCTCTGCTGCCTCCTGTATTATCTGGTTATTATCCACAGTCAATATTTGGAATAAATTATTCGTTCACATTGCCTCTTCTTTCTGACTACCCATTCCTTTTAATTTTGAATCCTTTGCACTGTATTCAAACAGTGCTTGAAGGTCACCAAAGATTAACATCAAATCAACCCTAATTATTTTTGGCCTATCTAAAGAATTTATTCATTCAACATTTGCTGAATAAAATTGATATAGTCCTCATTTTTAAGCAGTTCACAATCTGGTGGGTGAGACTAGTTGTGTACACAAAATTATATATTGTAGAATAAGTTCTATAATTAGAGTATATAGAAACCACTATCGGAGAACAAAGACAGAATTTAGTAGTTTTGTTTTGTTTTGTTTTGTTTTGAGACAGTCTTGCTCTGTCACCCAGGCTAGAGTGCAGTGGTGCAATCTCGGCTCACTGCAACCTCCACCTCCTGGGTTCAAGCAATTCTCCTGCCCCAGCCTCCTGAGTAGCTGGGATTACAGGCATGTGCCACCATGCCTGACTAATTTTTGTTTTGTTTTGTTTTTTAGTAGAGACGGGATTTCACCATGTTGGCCAGGCTGGTCTCGAACTCCTGACCTCAGGTGATCTGCCCACCTTGACCTCCCAAAGTGCTGGGATTAGAGGTGTGAACCACCACATTTGGCCCAGAATTTATTAATTCTATTCAGAGAAGTTGAAAAAGGTTTATTACTAGTAACTACCACTCTCCCTGAAAGATCCTTCCTTTCCACACACATGCCATCTTCCTCACCCATGACAGTTCAATCCAGTAAGTATATCTTAAATTCGAAGTGTGCATAAATTACCATGTTTTGTTCTGGCACCAACACCTATTAAGTGTGGGAACTAGATCAAACAACTTATGAGCTATATCTTATCTATAAAAATGGCATATTCATAACTAAGTCACTGAATTGATTTTAGGATTTTTTTAAAAAAAGCACTTATGAAAGTGCTTGAGTTATAGGCACATGATACATAGGCAACAAATGTTGGTTCTCCTACCCCTTAAAAGAGTAGGATATTATCGCCTGAGGAAGGAAGAACAGTGTGCTGAGGTCAGGAGGAACATAAGTAAATGGGTGGAAATCTTCATCCATGCGTGCAGTCAACAAATACAGATAGAGTGCCTATTGTGTGCTACCCACTTTTCTAGATGCTGAGTATATAAAAGTGAACAAAGCAGACAAGAAAGCTCTGTACTTGTATCCAGTGTAGCTGAAGTGAGTGTGGGAACTTGAGAGACGATAATAGCTAGAGATAAGATCACAACGAGCCAGATAACAGAGGGATTTTTAGTTTATAGTGATGGGAAGCTAAGGTAGGCTCTCATCACTTCTTATCTGGATGATGATGGTGCCCATGATAATACGCTATCTTATTCAATTCTACAAACATGTCTATGAACACAGGTGCTTATCTAATGCTCATTTTATAGGTAAGATACCTGAGACATGGAGTATTCCTGTAACTTGCCCAAAGTCATACAAGTAGTAAACAGTAGGGTCAAGGTTCAGACCTAGTTCTGTCTGAGTCCAAAATCTATGCTTAATAATTATTCTGATTAGAAATTTGAACTTTATTACATGAGTTGTGAAGAACCATTTGCTTTTTTTAAGGAAGGGAATGACATGATCATATATATGTTTAAGAACCATAATTAGGCTGAATCATATAGGATAAAATGAAGCAAAGAGAATGGAATGGTTGTGACCGTCTTCTCATAGTGTATCTTCACATAGCTAACACTCTGTTTACAATTTGAGCTGCTATCCTTTTCCTAAAGCCAGTTTACTCTAGAGTTATTCCCCTCATTCTGGACATGATACAACATTCTTTTAATCATCGGGACTTAAAACTTTTGGAGTATTTGATTTTTCCCTTTCCCTCATCTTAATATTCACTGACTAAATCCTGTTTTTCCTTACAATCTCTCTTGAATTTGCCCTTTTTTTTTTCTTTTCTACACATACCCTAGTTATCATTTTATCAGTCCTTGACATTTGCCACCAAATTATTCTCCTATGTCGTTTCTTTTCTGTATAATTTTGTATTTTCTACTAAATTCTAAGCTTAAGGCCTCAAAAGTACCATGCATCATTTATCTCTTATCCCTAGTGTTCAGCACAGTCCTCAGCTCACAGTGGATTAATGAATGTACTTCTCCATTCATATTTGCTTTGCTCCTAACCTGCCTCCCCTAAAAAAATGTACGGTGCTCCATTTCCTGAGTGACAAATTATAACTTTATTCTGGCATTCACTTGCACCTAACTCTAGCAAATATGTGTTCTGGAAAAGTCTGGCCTTTGTAGTCAACCTCTATGTGTGTGGTGGGGTCATATATACACACAGGTACACATACATATATATAAATAAGTATAGAATTAAATTTAGGAGTATTGCTCTATAGCCCACAAAAGTTGGAGTTCATGTAAAGAAGAATCTGCATTCTGAAACATTTATTGACTATCTAGTATTTTCTAACATCCTCCTAGGCACCATGGATTCAAAAATATTGCCAAAGCAAAGTCTCTAGCCATGTAAGATCTCATATTGAGTGTGAGAGACTACTGTGTTGAAATGTTTACATTGAATGAAGATGGCCAAAAAAAGTTATTAATTGCTTCTAAGGTAAAGAAGTCTTCAGAAATGACGTGGAAGTTGAGTAGTCTTGAAATACGAGTAGTTATTTTCTTGGTGGATAAAAAGGAACAAAAAGGAAGGGAGCCTACACAGAGAGACCTGTTGGTGCAAAAGCACAGTGGCATGAAACTGCGTGGTACGTTTAAGCAGTTGTAATCAGGCAGACAGCAGCAGGAGGCAGGTTAGAAAGGTAGACAAGGGTCAGCTCAAGGAGGGTCTTGTATGCAAAATCAAGAACTTTGCTTTTCCAGCAGATGACAGGAGCCTTTGCAACGGATCTTTTGAATGGATTCTAATTACCATTGAGAAATTAAACATTTGTAGAATAACATCTATGCAGTTAGGTTAAATTAACTGCAGTTGTTTATTTAGAGAACAAGATGGGAATGAGAAGGGAACTTTCACTCTGTGAGAGGTTGTTATGTACAGCATAGTGACCAGTTATTTTCAGTTCCCACTGAGGACAAAGCAAGAAGAAATAGGCTTACATCTCAGCAGAAGGGAAAATTACCTACAGAAGGGGTCCTTCACAGAAAGATTGAATGTGACTGACGTAGGTCATTAAAATGTTGTCTGAGGCTCTCTGGCTGTGTGCTGGTTTCTGTGTACTCAAACAGCCCAATTTCAAAGACATGGCAAGATGGAAGAAATTTTCAAGCTTGAATGAGGATATTTGGAATAAAGAAATTTCTTTTGTGTCAATTAGTTATTGAGAAATTTTGCTATATACCTAACTAAATTTTGGAGATGTACTTGAACATATAAAATATATTTAGTATCTTTCATAATATAGCATTTGTATTTACTAGGAAAAAGAGATGATCAGAATTAGCTATAGAAATAGTGTCCTATTAAAGGTATTTTGTATTCATGTACCATTTTAGAAAGTTATTAAAGATTAGGTAGATAGAATTAAATTAAATTCAGTTATTAATCTTTATGTGGAACATTTAATATTGGTCAGATGATTACAATTAAAATTGCTATATATGGTTTATTAACTGATTGCACCTGATCAGTTGATGCAGTGACTCACTCTGTCTTATTTTCATTATCATCTGATGATAACTCAGCTTATTAAAATAACATAAAACTTTTTTTAGCTTTTTCAAATATTTCCCATTTCTAGAACTGCTGTTTGTGTTTTTATTGTTTGAAGATATATAAAAGAAGATTGTAGAGTGGCCATTTTGTTCATCTTTTTGCATCTTATAAAAATAAGTCATATATGTGTCTCTCCCTGCCTGTCATGGCTGGAGAGAGGAAAAACACATACAAGGATGCAAAAAGGCACTTTGCTTCTGGCTAGAGGAAACCTTGAAATGCATACAGTATAACCACCACTAAGACTTAGGCAATCTAGGCAACTATTAATTGGATATTTCATGTTAATGTAAAATTTTAACATGATTTCATATTAAACAGCTATCAAATGGAAATCAATTCTATTTCTTAGTAAACTAACTCAAACACTTTGGAAATGACTTGTACATACTCAGATTGTTCTACCCCAAGAGATGTATATATCCAACTAGTACACTTAGAAGAGCAAATTATTGGATAAATGTCTTTAACCGGTAGAATTGATGTTCTTCGTTGCCTTCTGTGCTGACATTGAACAACGCAATAGGGCCTGAGAGAGATACAATGGCTAATGTGTGAATGGCATAGAGTTGGTAAGAGAGACTGAAGGCATGATAATATAAAGTAAATAAGCTTCAATAAGTAAAAAATATTTTCCATTATATTTAAATATTATATATATATATTTTTTAAATAATTGATCTAATGTCTCTCACACATAGAGAAAGGTTTAAAAGACCACCCATTTGTTGTGATTTCCTGCCCGTTTGAACCATTAAAATGGTCTCTCAGTGTGAGGTTTTTTCTTAAAAAAAAAAAACAAATATTGCAATACATTAAGCAGCTTGTCTCCCAGACCAACTAAGATATTTCTCAACTTGACAAGACAGACATTTGGCCATGTTTGCCCATGCTTTGAAGGGAATATTCTGATTCTAAAAAAAAAATACATGCAGAGTCTCTCTAAAAGTCTTTATCATTTCATCAAAGATGCTAATACATTTAACTGATGTTACGCTTTATTTATCTTTTTAAAATGTAACCATTAACTCTCCTAAATTTTGTAACAAATTAGATTGTTAATGGACCAGATACTGAATATTTATTAATAAATACAATTTTTGAAAATTAAGCTCTTATAAGTATGCATGCCAAAAACTGAAATGTTTTTTAATACAAAACAATCTAACACATGTGACAAAGAAAAAAATATCACCCATAAAATTGACATATGAGCACAGTGCTATTTTTCTGTTTTTTTATTTCCTTTCCAGTGTTAGCCATGTGCATTTTATTGTAAACTATAGTGTACTTGTACAGTTTGATGTCCTAAAAAAGTAGGTGGGTTTTTGTTGTTTTGAATTGTGTTCTTTTAAAAAAAAAAACTGTTTTTGTCTCCAAAGAGTCCATAAAATACATAGGAATTTCCTTTCCTTTCGGAAGATGTACCTGCAATTTTTTCTAAGCACTTAATGTTTTCAGAATTTTAGGATTTAGGTAGTTAGTGAACTTCTAAGGAAAAAGAAAATGTTAATTTCCTTTTTATTTGGAATACCTGGCATACTCTTAAAAACAATGCACTTTGTAAACATATCACACAGTAGTCCCAGGTAAAGACCTCTCTTTAGGAATGTGAGCTTCCCATTGATTCCTCTACAGCTGCTATCCTTACTTAAGAAAAATTGCCCTTGAGGTTTGTGTTGCTTTTTGTTCTTACAGCTTATCCTTGAGTTGTGTCATTTCTACCTTAAACTACTTGTAAGTGTTCAGTGGATCAGCATGATAATGTAAAATTTTAAATATTTTTCCTATGTGGGATAAAGTAATCCCAGAAATTTTGAAAGAAATCATTGTGACCTCGTGAACTATCAACATTATGCCTCCTGTGGCTGCTTGGTTGGTTGGAACCTTGAGACTAATATTTCTTCTAAGTTGTTTACATCATTGAGATGTAAATAGTTGCTAAAAACCTGTAGAACAAAACAGATCCAGTATGGGCCTGATTTATTAAATGCTATGTTTTTCTTTCTTAGTCACTAAAACAATAAGGATTAATTTACTCTGTAATTACCTAAATATCCTGTACAGCCTTTTTATAAACCTGTTTGTGAAAAATACTCATTTATTCTAAACAGAGTAATCCTTAAAGCTAAAAACTCCAAATCAGTATGAACATCAGTGGACAAAGCCATCATCTAAGGATTATAGAATTAAAACATCCAAAAGAATGAGAAAACTTGATACTTTATGCCGTATTTATGCCGTGTTTCTAAGTAAATCCTTGATTTTATTTGCAGCTTAGTCTAGTATGAGAATTATATTAAAGTACTAGATTTTCTTTTTTTGTGTGTCCTATGTTTTAAAGATTTTTACCATTCTAACTGTGGCATCTCTTTTGTTGTGTGTCTGAAAAGGAAATACAATATGTAAGCAAATAAAATTTTTCATATTATCAGGATTGTATGGTGAGATTTTTTTTAATAACTCAGGATAAGCACAACCTTGAGAATTCTTTTCTGATGGTCCATGCAAGTAGAGGAGGGTAAAATGTGCTTGTTCCTTTACATTAATTTACATCAACAATGGCTAGAAATAAATATAATCTCACAAATGAATATAACTTTTAAGAACATATTTTTATAATAAAGCAAAGAACAGAATGATGATAAAATAAGCACACGGTAATTTAGGCTATTATCAATACTTAAATGAATGTTCTTCTCTCCTGAAAAGAATAGTTCATTTTGCCACAATAATTTAGACATTTTTGAAAATACAGATTAAGGTTTAATTTGGCACTTTTATTGGTCATCTTACTTGCTTTTAAAATATGGAGCTCCTTTTAAAATCTAGAGCACCACTACTAGACCACATTTAGAACCTACCCCAAAGTTTTAAAAAAATTTTAAATGGGTTATAATAAATTCATTTGTTTAAAAAAGTATATATTTACTAAAAAATTACTAAAAAATGTGTTATTGTCTTCTTCCAGATCAGAGATACTAAATCAGTGGATCAAAAAACAACCCTTATGCATTTTATTGCCGACATTTGTGAGGAAAATTACCGAGATATCCTAAAATTTCCTGAAGAACTGGAACATGTAGAAAGTGCAAGCAAAGGTAATCGATTTATAACTGCTTTGAGATTATTTCTTGCCTATGTGGTTTAAATGGAAAGATTAAAGAATCTGTAAACATTATTCATAAAAGTATTTTTTGCTTGTTTACTGATATAAGAAAAGCTGGAAAATAGTTTCCATTAGCTTATATTTGACAGCATACTACATTTTAATAACCTATTTTGTCTTACATCTTTTTTTTTATCCACTGCTACGTTATTAAAGCTTTCATTTCTCTGATCAGATAATATGTTTGTACTTTCATTTGATAAACATTTAAGTGGATATTGTTGGCAAAGGAACCGTACTATAGGGCTCTTGGTTATATGACAGTGATTGTGAGAGTTTTTGGTTGAGTGTGCTTAAAAATATAGTAAATGAGAAAAATGTGTGTATATGTACATACACACAAATGTGTTATAAAATAAGGATGCATGTGAGAAATGCTGCAGGAAGAGATAATGTCCTGTAGTTGAGATGAGGAGGAAAGTACTTTTGAATGGGTAGATAAGAGAAGGCTTCATGGAAGAGGTCAAAGGTGAAATACGAGGTTAGGGTTTTACAGACATGGAAAAGAGGTTTGCTTTCCAGAGAGAAAACGACATAAGCAAGGCAAAGTGGCAGAATGTTGTAGGACAGGTGAAGGGAATGGTTGACTCTAAGGCTGGAGCAGTAAGCTAGGTATCTCTGAGACTTCAGTGTCAGGCTAAGGAGTCTAGTCTTGATGTGGTAAGCAGTACAGCATCATTGAAGGGCTAGAATGGACAAGCCATGGCTCCTGTGAGGAACAGGATGTGGGAAATAAAAATGTCTCTGAGATTTTAATTCAGGGTAAATAGCTTTGTCAGTAAGTATTATCTACTTTTGCAAGAGGTTGAAAAGTGAAAGAAAAGAAGATCAAGGAAACATTTGCTGAAGGTGAGATTATGTGCATGAAGAAGTGCATTTTCCCTCTTAGATAAGAGAAGTACACCATAAATCTTATACTTGAAATTGCACTGAAGTAATTTCATTCTGTAACTCTGAGGACTTTTGGTAAGGACTTCATATATGTTACTCAAGTTTATTACAAACTATATAAACCTGTTAGTTTCCTTTTAAGTTAAAAATAGTGATTCTATAAAACCCAGAATATTCTTTGAATAACATTGGGCATTGGTCATCTCAGTCGGTCGGGTATTGTCAATCAAATCCTCAACATATTTCTTTAATTTTACTGAGTTTGTGTCAGTTTGTGGTCCAAGGAGCAAAATAATACAAGAAGACAAACTATGATTATATTGTATTATTTATTTTCTTTCACTGTTTTCAAAAAATGATGTATGATGGAAAGTTACACAAATTACAACTGTAATGGCAACTTTCTGGTAATAGCTTTTCTAAAGAATTTATCTTTGGATTTAAAAATACAGCTTCCTGACTAGAAGCATATTTACTAACAGGTAGCTTAATGTGGAATAATAACATTTTAAACATTTGTATTGTAATTTGAAATATATATATAGCACAAAAAAGACCAGTTCTTAAATCAGCTCATTTTATTTCTATTAATACTTTTTGATTGCCTTCTACCAGAATTTTTTTTTTCTAAATTTTCTTTGTTCAATATGTATAATGAATTTTTACATTTTGGAAAGAAGTAGATATCAATAATATATCTATATATACCCACACAGTACTACACATGAAAATATATATATTTATAGATAATATATTTACTATACTTAAATAAATATATACCACACACTCAATCAACAGGTATTTATATATACCTCAATCAGCAGTTATAGATATGTTATATATAACCATAGGTATTTACATGTGATTCAGCAGTTCTACTACTAGGCATTTATCCAAAGAAAAAGAAATCAGTATATCAAAGGGATACCTGTACCCCATGTTTATTGCAACACTGTTCACAATAGGTAAGATATGAAATCAGCCTAGATGTCTATCAGTAGATTAATGGATAAAGAAAATGTGGTATATATACACAATGGAATGCTATTCATCTGTAAAAAAGAAATAAATTCTCTCATTTGAAGTAACATGGATGGAACTGGAGGTAATTAAGTGAAATAAGCCAGGCACAGATAGACACATATTGCATGTTCTTACTCATATTGCAGGAGCTAAGAAGGTTGGTCTCATAGAGATAGAGAGTAGATTGGTAGTTACCACAGGCTGGGAAAGGTGAAGGGTAGGTGGATGAAGAGTGGTTGGTTAATGTGTACGAACATACAGTTAGGTGGAAGGAATAGGTTCTGACCTGGTGCAATGGCTCACACCTGTAATTTCAGCTAATTGGGAGGCTGAGGTGGGAAGAACACTTGAGGCCAGGAGTTTGAGACCAGCCTGGGCAGCATAGTGAGACCACCCCCATCAAAGAATTTGAAAAATTAGCTGATTTCATGCTACTTGCGGAGGCTGAGGCAAGAGCATTCCTTTAGGCTACAGTAAGCTATGATCACACCACTGCACTCTAGCCTGGGCAACAGAGCAAGACCCTGTCTCTTAAAAAAAATTAAAGAAAATAGTATGCCCTAATATTTGATAGCAGAATAGATTGAATGTAGGTAGGAATGATATATTATATATTTCAGCATAGCTAGAAGAGAAGATTTGAAATATTCCCAACACAAAGAAATGATAAATGTTCAAGGTGATGGATATCCTAAACACCCCAAGTTAGTCATTACACTTTCTATGCATGTAGCAATATATCACATGTACTCCATAAGTATAAGTATGTACAAATATTATGTATCAATAAAAAACTTTTAAAAAGTATTGCTATTTAACTATATATGTGTATATAGTGTATATATACATATATGTTTTATATAGTTATGTAGCGAGACATTCAGTAATATTGTACACTTTAGCCACTACTGCTACTGACAAAAGTAGATTGTAGAGTGCAGCCTTTTGAGTTAGACACTATAAATTTCTTTTTTTCTTTTTCTTTTTTTTTTTTTTTTTTTTTTAAAGTCTTGCTCTTTTGCCCAGGCTGGAGTACAGTGGCACGATCTCAGCTCACTGCAACCTCCTCCTCCTGGGCTCAAGCAGTTCTCCTGCCTCAGCCTCCCAAGTAGCGGGGATTACAGGCACATGCCACCATGCTCAGCTAGTTTTTGAACTTTTTTTGTAGAGACAGGGTTTCACCATGTTGGCCAGGCTGTTCTTCAACTCTTCAGCTCCTGACCTTGTGATCCACCCACCTCGGCCTCCCAAAGTGGTGGGATTACAGGCGTGACCCACCACGCCAGGCCTGACACTATAACTTTCTAATCCTAGCTCTACTACCTATTAGTTCTGTAACTTGAGCAAATAATTTTAACTTCTAAGATTTTGTTTACTCATCTGTAAAATGAGAATAATTACAGTGAGATTAAATTAGTTAACATAGGCATTGCATCCAGTAAAATGGTATAGTTTACAGTATACGCTTGGCACTTAGTAAGTATGCAGCTGTTGCTGGACCATTATCTTTAGTAGTAGTAGTAGTAGTAGTAGTAGTAGTAGTAGTAGTAGTAGTATTGATATACCACTAAGGATATTATAGTTATTTCTTTTGTCTTATTAGAAGGGAACAATCATAAAGATATCTTATAGTTCCTCCAGTCTCAGTAATTATGTATCGTATTCAATTCTATTTGTTTGTTTCCTATTCCTGGGCTTTTGGTAAATCCTTTCATATATTTTTTCTTTATTTTATTTTTCATTTTTATTTTTTGTAATATCACCAACTTCCTTTTTCCAATCCATTTCAAGAGCAAAATCTCTCTGCTCTATTTTGATTATTCCTGCTTTTGTGCATTTTTCCTGCCAGTGTATTCAAAAGACTGTTGCCAAAAATCCTCTTCCTATCTCACTGTTTGGGCAATAGCAATCCCTATTCTCAAATTATTTTGACTAGTTATTTTTCTTTCCCTATGAAATTCAGACTGAGAATTCTCAACTCAAAAAGATCTTAAGCACATTCTGCCTGCTTGCATTCCTCTTTCATTTCCTCCTAGTTCTCATTTCAGTATACCCAGACATACAGTCTCTTGAGCCATTTTTATTCCTTTATAATAATCCTGTCTCTGTGTACGATTTCATACTGCATCCCCTGCCTGGAAATTTCACCTGCCCTGTACTCTAAGACAACTGACTGTCATTTGTCAAATCTCTGTTCAGAATCTATTTCCTTTTTTTTTTTTTTTTACTAAAGCCTTAGGAGAAAATACTTTTTGTATTTCGTCTGCAGGAAGAAACAAAGCATTGTAAAAGGTCAAGCCAATTACCTCTTATTCATATTTAAATACTTTTCCTTGGTATTTGAGTCTAACTTGTCTTGTTTACTTAATGTACATTTCAGCCCTGTTTGAATCACTTTCTATCACATTCAGGACTGTGTATAACATGGCAAAAAACAAAAATAGGTCAACACTATATAATTCATTTTATTTGATGAAGGACTGTCTCCTTGTAAAGTGATCCCCTTCTCTTCAAAAACAAAAACAAAAGAGTGCCTTTTTATTTTAAACTGGAGTGATACAGATAAGAAAAAACTAATTCAGTTAATGAATTATATAGCTAATATTAAAAGAACATCTTGATTACTACCAATATCTTTTTCCATATTTTTGTGTTATTAGAACACATATACCTACTTTAATAGAGTTAGATCTTTTCTGTGTGGTATAGCAAATACCAAATTTATTTTACTTCAGTACTACAATTACAGGCATCAACATTATTGGCAAAAGGGAAAAAAATCACATTGATGTGAAAGGCAAACAAAAAGAAGTATGTGGGTTCCATGGAAAAAAATATATCATAATTACGTTTATTCCTTGTAAAGCTAAGCTGCTAAAATTGTGTGCTTCTTGGAAGGTGCAAAACTATGGTATAAACTTGGCATATTTTTCTAGACCTCTGTAGCTCAAAGATATTGGGGAAAAAACACATCATTTTTACATTAAAACAGATATATATTATGGAGTAGAATTCAAAATCCACATTAATTTTTAAAATAAAGCAGATGACTTCAAAGACATTTCCCACTTGTAGCAGATCCCTACGGGAGTATTTTCAGTCTTCTCTTCCATTAGGGGTACTTTGGTGGGAAAAGTTTATGAAGCATTGCCTGAAGAATTAGAGAGCAGTTTTGTTTTGGGTTAAGTTTACTTATTTGTTTATTTAGTTTGTTATTAGTTAGTTAGTGACTGTTGCAGGGAAAAGGGAGGAAAGTAGGCAAGGTGAGGGAAGAGAATATATCACTTCCTTTTAAACATTCTCATAGGCCTTATGAAGTTCAGAAGCAAATTGTATAATGTAACTTCATTACCAGTAAAGTTAATAAAATAACATTGCTCTTGTCATTTTATTCTTGGTTAAATTATAAATCTGCGGGTCAATTCATTCAAGATTGGCATACCAATTAGTCTTTAGAGAAAGAAAATGGTTGTTACAGAGATTCTGATGCCTTTAAAACATTGAATATATATATATATACATATTTTTTTTTTTGGTGAACGACAATTATCTTTTCCCCAATGATTAATTTTAAAGTTTATAGATACGTATCTTTATATACATATGTAAACTTATGTCTAATAGATATATATTGTATAAAACATTGCTGGTTTACTAGACATATTTGATAAGTCTTTTTTTCTCCCTGTGGCTATCACTTTAATTTTCAGCTTTGAGGATTTTTTTACTGTTTGATTTAAAACCACCCCTGTTTTATAGGTTGACTCCAGGTATTAAACCAAACAGTTAGTAAAGTTCAATTAAAACTATTCCATTCAAAAGGAGGAAATTATATTAATGTATTTGAAGGTATTATTTATCCTGAGGTTTGCATAAATCCAAAATGGGTTTCACTTCAGTTAAATTGATGCCAACCTACAAGATAAAAGCTAGTTAAGTTTCCTCTGAACAGTGTTAACGTTTTTATGAGTTAAATAAATTATTTTATTTTTAACAATCAACTATACCTTTTGATATCTGCCATGTTTCCATGTCACATTAGTTACCGATTAGCTGTTTATCCACTCTGACTTCTTCATGGGATTAATAACAATGAAAGTTCTGATTAAAGGCAGTGTTACAGGGGAAAGGCTATGGATTTATTCCATAGTAGTATTTCTTTTTTATATAAAAGAAAAAAGTAAAATAATAGCAAAGTTAAAAAGTTTGGGGGGAAGAAACATAAAAGACAAAACATTTTCAGAAACTCCACAGCTGGTTGAAGCTTTAGAGATTATCTGGTGCCTGCTAAAAGGGACCCAAGGTGACATTTCATCCAAAGCTATTTTGCAGTTGAAGAAACTGAGATGCAGAATGATGAAGGACTTCCCACGATCACATAGCTGGGCGGTAGAGTCCATGTACATTTGGAGACCTTGTCTAGAGTTATTACGTATATTTCATCCACTTTTTTACTTCCTTTGTGGTCAAAAATATGCAACAAAGACTCATGCTCACATACTGGAAAACATATAGAAAGTCGATGCTGACCAAATAAAAAATTTACTGGAAGTATAAATGCTACTTTCTCTGAAGTTGTCCATAATCTCTCTAGCTCCATTTTGACAGAATTAACCACTCCTTTCTCTGTGTCACAGCAGCCCTTTAGCCTTATTGGTAATAGAGCACATACCACATATGCACTTTTTATGTAATTATTTGCTTCTGTCTGTACCTCCTATTGGGTTTCTTAGTGACAAGGACTGTATTCTATTTGTCCTTACAGTCTCGGTGCTATCATAGCACCTCAGTCAGAGGGGCCCAATCTATGGCCATACCAACCCGAATGCACCTGATATTGGAAGCTAAACAGGGTCCTGCCTGGTCAATTCTTGGAAGGGAGATAGAAGTTGCTCAATAAGTACTTATTAAATTGAGTTAATTGCATATCATTTTAGTAGAGCAGGCATATTTCAAAATAAGACATTGTGGAAAGTTGACAAATAGAGAGTAACAGTCTGAAAATTACTGTTCACTGTAAATTCGAGAGGAGAAACAAGGTAAATTAGAATAAGGAGGACACCGGTATTTAACAATATTTCCTAGTCCACACTTTGCTTCTTCAAGGGAAATGGTGAAATTGGAAACAACTGATTTAATAATAGAAAGGACCTAAACTTATGGACGCCGCCAAACCACAAAGGTTTATGGTGAACAGTAAGGACCAAGTCATAGGACCTAATGGGAGTGACTGCCTCAATGTAAAATGTAACTAACTGCTGAAACAACTATGCTTTAATACCTGAAAAAAAATTTTCATATTGTCTACTATTAGTTTCGCTGAAAAATCTTTGAGATTTTTAAATAATCTATTAAACAAAAACTGTGGAGAAAATCCTGTTTTTAGAGCATTTAACTTTTACTTATAGTGACTTATAGGACCTAAGATGCAAGAAAGTATTCAACTAAGGTTTCCTAACAGATTTAAACTTTGAGTTATAATCTAACTTTTTAGAAACACGAAATGATAATATACCAGTGTGACAAAATGTCAGTAGAATTGATCTTACTTAAATCTTAGCAGCCTGAGTAAAACTGAGTATACATATTACTACATTATTTTAATAAAAATGTTAACTTGTTTGTTCAGCTTTCTTTGGATTTTTTTCATATATAGGATTTCAAGTAACTTAAACAATTTTTGCTGACCAAATTGTACTCTATCAATAGCAACACCATAAATATGTTATAAAATTCAAGGGAACATTATTAAATGTCAGGGAATCAAATACGTATTTATCTACATAAATTTTCCAGTTTGTAAGACTTCTTTCTTCCTCACTCTCACCAAGTCACTCCTAATTTTTCTAAACAAATGAGTGTCTTTAAAATAAGGGAAAAAAATAAGAGGTCCAAAACAGTCACAGAAATATTTTTTGTTATTATTTCTATTTTTGGTAAGAACACTTAACATGAGATCTACCCTCTTAAATTTTTAAGTGTATATTACATTATTATTGACTATAGTTACAATGTTGTACAGCAAATCTCTAGAGCTTATTCATCAGTTAAGGAAGATGAATAAGCTCAGGCAAATGTATTTTTAATGTGAAATGTCGAAAGGACTTAGGAAAGAAAGTCATGTTTTCTTCTTGCTGTTCAGTAATCTAGTCATTACCAAACAATGTTTTCAATGCATAACATATAAACGTTTCCTAATTCATTTTCATTTCTAGAGGAAACTAGTGGGTGAAAACATTAATATCTTCAGGTAGCAGTGAAAGGAAGCAGAGATCATGGCCGTTTGGATTTGAGTGAATTCTTTCAACACAAATCAATGATTTTATAGACATATATAGGTATTTGCTTTTGCATCTCAAAATCTATTTTTGCTAGGGAACTGTATACATAGCTCATCTGTCTTACCCTCCTTGTCTCAGAGCCCAGGCTTCTGTGCCTTTTCCAATCTGAAAAGCCTCCTCCTTGTCTCTGTCCTTTTGAGCCTCATGTATGTTTTTAAAGGCTCACTTTAAATTCCACCACTCTATAAAAAGCTTCCCCAACTATCTTACCTTTCACTGGTTTCCCAGTTTCCTCCATAATACTTTGAACCTTTTAGCTGATCCTGTACTCTCTTGCACTACAGTATAAAGGTTTCTGTATTTATGGCTGCATACTGGCATGATGCTTTCTCAATTATGTATGATATCATTAGTCTGCTTTTTCAGGACAAAAATCTGTGTCACAGTGTTACAGACAAAATCTATAACACAGTGTTGGCATAGTAAATTCAGCTCAGTAAGTGCTTATTAAACATCAACCTAATCCTTGTTGCTTTCTTTATTCAACCCTACAGTGAAATTTTCTGGGTGCTTGGAGTAACTAAAATATATTTGCAGATATTTCATTTCAACTTCTTACCCATTAAACAAGTAGAAAACCAGGTCTTCAAAAATATATTCTTTAGAAGTGATTGTTTAGGGCAAAAGTAATCTATGATGTTAGAAATCATTATAATAGTTACTCTTAGGGTAGGTTCATGATTGGAATGGAATATGTAAAGGCTTCTGGGGTGTTGGTCATGTTCTGTTTCTTAATCTTGACGCTAGTTACATGGGTGTGTTTAGTTTCTGCAGATTCATTCACTTGGCCACTTATATGCACTTTTCTTAATATATGTTTCACTTCAACAAAGCGGTTTTTAGAAGCCAGTCATTCAAATTTTTAATGTGTGTAATATGAATAGTGAGGATGGTACTACATTTTAATTCAGAAGGTCCTCTTGCTTTTACCCATGCTTAGTTACAGTGATCACATGCATTGTATAAACGTAAATAGGCAGCTGCTGTCAGAGTTGATCTGATGTTATTCTAAATAATTATTGTTAAGAAGTTGTATGTCTCCTAAAGATTTTATCCAAACACCATTTTTTTAGTCTAAGAGTGGATGGGTGTACTTCATTTTTAAAAAGAAGAAAGAAAAAGAGCCACCAACCACAGTATGTACCACATGAAGATCATGGTAATCTATATAATACTTGTCAATATTATGCTGTCTTATATGTCATTGAATCCTTGGCACATACTGAGCTAAAATATTCACCAATAACCTGTCACTGCTGTCATTTTTATTATTTTATCTTTGCTCAATGTCGATAAAAAGAATATATGGGAATATTAGTCAGCTTTAGCTCATTGTGGATTCAAGCTTGTTAGTTAAAAAGTGAATCTTCATATTTCAAATGTTCTAATTTGATTGACTCCTGAAGTAAAACACAGGGACATACTTGATACAAGAGGTTAAAGCACTGATATTGAGTAGCATTGTCAACGGGGGAGATGTGAGAGTCAGGGAAGAGGGAAGAAAGACAAATGAAGAAAGAACTAGCTTTCTGCTGCTGCAGCAGAATCATAAGAAAAGCTGGATCATGCCCTGAATGGAGACTCCCTTGTAGCACTATGGAAATAGGTGGAATCCAGGAGTCAACTTGGTTACCATTATTGTAGTTTTCATCACCACCAATCCCTCTGATATATTCATCAATAGGGATGAGCCTGCTTAAGAGATGTAGGGCTTAGGGATTGGGGAGGTTACCAAACAGTATCAGAGCTACCTGAGCAACACACCCATTTTCCACTTTTTACACGTTTTGAGTGTAACTTGAACACAACCAAGTCATGGGCAGTACCGTTGCTGTTGTGATTTCTTGAAATTAACTGGCATCTTTTGCTGAAATTTGTATTCTGCAAGTTGATGAGACAAATTTAGCAAATATAACATTTCCTTGTGCCAAAGTTATATGACTCAAACTCCTTAACAGTATTTTCATGTAAAACGATCAGAAGGGAGGTGGCAGTCTTAGCCAGTTTTGCATTGCCATAATAAAATACCACAGATTAGGTAATTTCTAAGGAAAAGAAATTTATGTCTTACAGTTCTGGAGGCTGGGAAGTCCAATATCAAGGTGCTAGTACCTAGCAAGTGCCTTCTTGCTCTGTCATCCCATGGCGGAAGGGTGGAGGGGTGAAGGGTCAATGAGCGTGCATGAGAGAGAAGCAAGAGAGAGTACAACTCGCTTTTATAACAAATCTAATCCTGTGATAACAAATCCACTCCTGTGATAACCATATTAATCCATTTATGAGGGCACAGTCCTCATGACATAATCACCTCTTAAAGGCCCTGTTTCTCAATACCTTCACACTAGGGATTAATTTTCCAACACATGAACTTTGGGAGACACATTCAAACAACAGCAGTGGCATTTTAATTTTAAGATTCATTGAAGTAGTGAGGAGAAAACTCTGACTTCTACTGGAAACTGGTAGCTCTGTAGCAAAGGATTCTGGTATAGTTGTATCTGAAAGACGTATTCACTAGAAATAATATGTCCAGGGATGAGAATCAGGACACACACATTTGAGTTCCAACTTTGTCACCAGCTACTTTTTTGGACATAGTTTGGCCATATAACCTCTCAGTGCCTATTTCCTCATTTGTACAAAAATTTTCTTAATTTGAAAAATAGCAATGGTAATATCTAGGCTACTTATCCCTCAAGGTGGTTATGCAAGTAAAATTAGATATTCAATATGAAAATGCCTTATGAAAAAGGTGTTGCATATAAATATTCAAGCTAGTATGAGGATATTAATTCTAGTTGATTTTGATTAGATTTTGTTTATTCAGTCCAGTTTAAAAAATGAAGGTCAGAATTCACGAGTTAAAATATAAAGCTTTCTGAAATAATGTATGATTTTATTAATTTTAGTTTCTCTACATATTCTTTCACTCTTTTCCATTTTGGTCACTTTTAAAAATAAGACTCTAAAAACATAATCATGAAGGCTTATGTTATTTTGAATGACATCTCTAAGCTTTCATGGAAAAATCATTGTCCCCCATTTAAGAGTGGATCATAAAATTTCCAGTATCCTATTTTGTTAGGATATCTTTTTCCTTAGCATGTATAAACATGGAAGAAAAGATAAAGCATATAGTATTTATTTGATTAGTCTAAGTAATTGATAGTAAAAGTTTAGGGGAAAATAAAAAAGGTATGAATATAAAAGATTTTTATAATAACTAATAAAAATGATGTTAAAACAAGTAGAAAGCCAGGTCTTCAAAAACATTGTCTTTTATGTGCATTTTAAAGGAGTAGATTCTGCTTGAATTTGTAGCAGAAAACCTGAAGGTAATGTTTATGCTAGGTACTGTTTCTTAATTACGCATTTGCTGATACCTAATAGTGATTATAGTAACCACTACCATTTATAAAGGGCTAAGTGCCAGGCATTATATTAAGCATGGTTTTATAGAAAAGGAGATTGAGGCTCAGAAAAGTGAAGTAAAGTGCACAAGATCACACAATTAATAAGAGCAAATATTTTTTCTACTTCCATATCTCTTGTTCTTTCCACTATAACATGGACAATAATATCAAAAACATAATTCAAAAGGATATAAAATATGAAAATTTTAGTTATAAATTTAATATAAACTGATAAAGCAGTATAAACCTTGGTAATGTCTATATTTTAATGGGAAGGTTAATTATTGTAATTAGAAATATCTAATCACATCATATAAACACTGCTTTGTTCTAAAACTTCAGTAAACTCTTAAATATATTAAAGTGCTATCTTTAGAATTTAGGGTTTTACTCAATTCATTTTTCCTTCTACATGTCCACAGAGAATAGTAACATACACTATGATGAGGACAAAGAATAATCATCTCTGTTGCCCACCCTTTTTGAGGGGCGTGGTCATCAACTTAACCACATCTTTATTTAACTCTATTCACATGAGGAACTGCAGCTGCTAAATTGTTCATTTGTATCCTTTGGTTTAAATGTGTCCGTTTTCTTCAGTTATCTATTCTCTGGAAGTAAGTGTATGCTTTAAATTAATCTGTGCACTTATTCATGTATCTTTTACCATTAGAAACCACACTGAATAGATGTTCTTCGGAGGAAAATGAATTGTTGATATCTCAACTTACTCAGAAATTCAGTAAAAATGATTCTTAACTTTTAAATGGGAAAATGGCACATGGATAGAACATTTTCGTAGGAAAAACATTCCAAAAGTATTTAGCCTCACCAGTAATGGAAGAAGTGCACATAAAACAATAAAATATAAGTTTCAGCTATCAATTTGGTGTAGGTTAAAAAAATCAAACTATATTGTATCCTCAGCAGTAGTTCAGGTGGTATAGGTGAGATACTTATGTATTATTTGCTTCTCTACATAAATTCTTGATTATCACAAAATCCCATACATAGCTATTTGGAGATTAACATGTGAAATAGTCCGGGTGCGGTGGCTCACGCCTGTAATCCCAGCACTTCGGGAGGCTGAGGCGGGTGGATCATGAGGTCAGGAGTTCAAGACCAGCCTGACCAACATGGTGAAACCCCGTCTCTACAAAAAATACAAAAATTAGCCAGGTGTGGTGGCACCCACCTGTAATCCCAGCTACTCAGGAGGCTGAGGCAGGAGAATCACTTGAACCCAGGAGGCAGAGGTTGCAGTGAGCTGAGATCGCACCTCTGTACTCCAGTCTGGGCGACAGAGCAAGACTCCGTCTTAAAAAAGAAAAAAAAAATGTGGAATGTTATACAGTGTTCTGGGATTTAGAGGACCTAGAAGTATACAAAGATTTATCGCCTTGAAATTTGTATGTTTTTGAATGTATATTATTATTTTTATTATTTACCTTGTGAATCTTTGCTACAATAACTTGTAGTCAGAAGTCTGAGAATATTGACATCCTTATGAAAAATGCGTTGAAGGAAACAGACACCATTTTTGCAGCTTTGAGACTCTACTATGTGCGTCTCACCATACGTTTTAGTAATAAAAGTCTCTTAAACACACTCAAAATACCTACTTGTAACTAGCAGCTTTTTTTTAAAGAAGGAAGACTGATGTGTATGGCTGTAGTTTGATAATATTTGCATGCACTGGAATATAATTATTCTGAAGGGAATTAAAACAGGCAGGTGATTTCAGGAAGTGGATAGAGTTTAAACATGGGACAGATCAAATGCATAGGAAACAAGTGGTTTGTGGTAATGATGGGTGTAACATCTTTCAAGGCCTGACACCATTGACATGTGGCGGTGAGCAGCACATCTCTGACACTTTTGCACGGTTAGCAATGATGTTAGACAGCAGTTCTTCCTGAAATAAGTGAGCCAAATGCCCGTCCAGCTAATTGGTTTACTTGGGAAATGCTATTTACCAATATAAAGCCTAGAAAAGTAGAATTTCAGTATGTACCTTATAAACTCCATCTGCATGTAGATAACCAACTAATTTTGAGTTACAGTTGGTCCAGTACCAGAAGTATTGTATGGTTTATATGAAAGGACTCTACCGAATTCATCACTGATATTTAAATTTTTCTCTATGGTTGTTTTAAAAAAGTAGCAAGGCAGGTTACAGAATTCTGCATATTGACAGATCTTTAATAAATAAACTTTAATAAAGAATCAATAATTGGCATAGAATTAACCTCCAGAAAGAAACATATTGCTTAGCCTTAAAAGAAATATTTGAAAAAATGATTTACGGATACAATTTTAACTCTTTCATTGTGCTGTCAAACCTTATTTTGTAATTAAAATCCTCCATGATCTGGAATCTCCCTTTTATTAACAGTAGCAAAGGAGCCATAGCAGTGAGACTAGAAAGGAGAGAAAAGATTCCGGAAAATGTGAGACTTAAATATGTATTGCATTGTGACATGAGTAGTGGATGAGGGAACCACAGAGGGGGAGAAAAATTGCAAGAACAAGAGTAATATTTGTGTGCAGCTATCCCACCTATGCAATATATGTGATAATTTGAAATTACCTATATCTTTTTTTTTTAACTACACATGATTCCCTGAGTAGATTTCATTTCTGGTATCAGCAGTATCATACTATGAACGTTCAAAAGTAAAAGTTTTAGAATAAGCTGTAATTTCAGATCCAATAATCTCAATTAAATTTGGAAGAAAGTGGCAGAGGTATTTGAACCAGAGCAACTCTATTTTGAATGAGGGCTAGGAAAATAAGGCTGAGACTTGCTGGGCTGCATTCCCAGAAAGGAAGGTATCCCTCACCTCTAGACATTTATGGTTAAGAGAACAAATTAATAATGTTTACTAAACAGACCCAGACTTGGGAGTGTCCAGATATCCTGATATCTGGAGAACAAAGACATTCTTAATTTTGCTTTTAAGATAATATCAATTCTTGCAAAATATAGTAATTAAGAAAGTTAATCCTTTATCACAAACTCTTGTAGCAAAGCACATCTCCCCATATATATAAGCATTGTACCTAGATGCATTCCTCCTTTTACTTTCGGGAACGTCCTACTCTTGTCTATGGAGTAGCTGTTCTTTCACCACTTTACTTTCTTGATAACCTTGCTTTTACTTTGCACTGCAGACTCAACTTTAATTCTTTCTTGCACAAGATCCAAGAACCCTCTTTTGGGGTCTGCATTGGGACCCCTTTCCTGGAACAGAAGTACATAGAAAGGAAGTGTTTATTTTGCCGTCTAGATTTCAAAACAAAGTGTCTAGCAGAATCAAGCCATTAGCATATTTGTATTTTGTGTTCTGTCTGTATTTCTGCTCTCAAAACTAATTATGTCATTTGATGTAGTTAGCACAGAAAAGTATATGCTGAGCCTTGCTATGATGTTAAATGCTTGTGGAGTTCAAATATTTTGTAAAATACGATTTACCTTTCTATGGATATTAATCAGGGTAGAATTATCTCTCTCTAAATACAGTCTTGTCTGAAATAAAATCCCAGTCAGTTTATTATATATCAAAAGAAGTAACCAGTTTTTTTGCTTGCTTCTCTAAGAACCATAATCAGTTAATCATCTTCATTGTGTTGCCTCAGTCTGGTCTTCTGTGATCTTAAAAAATGGGAAATGATGGTGATTAATGAAGCTATTTGGATGATGATATTTAAGATGATAATTGCATTTAAATGTTATATTGTTTAAATTATATGCAAATATCTGAGATCAAAGGAAACATAAAAAGCTCTATTGTCCCATAAGTAATTTCCAAATTCTGCTAGAAACAGTTAATATGTTTGATCAGTTCTATTTACTTGTTCAGATTCTTGAGTTCTGTTTGTGCAAACGGGACTTGAGGGGAGTATGTACAGACAGAGCAGTATTTCTGTGATTCCTCGGCAGTGTTCTCTTCAACAGTGCTTATTGCCAGCTATCGAAATGTGCAGTGTGTGTGTGACTAAGAGTGGATGAGTACTGTAACACCTTAATTACAAAATAAATAGTGACTGTCACTGTTGCTTTTTGTAGAGCTTTCTGACTCAAGTGCTTGGTTTCCTCAGATTTTTTTATTATTCGCATGAAAGAAAAAAGAAATCACTCCTTTGACATTCGATGGAGGGAAAAGGAAGAGCTAATTAAACTATTGTGGAACATTATTATCCTCTTTAGTTTTACACTGACAATTCTAATGCAGAGTCACTTTAACTGGCTTTGCAAATCAGAATTTGCTGGGCCCTTTATTATTTCTGCAAATTCACTGAACAAGTCCATTCCCAGGGATATTGAAAATGCAAAGTAAGTCCAAACTGAAATATCATTTATTTCATGAAACATTCATTAGCACTTTCAGTAGCTGAAGATAAAGGAAAAAATGTTTCACAGGGAGTCATGAGAGATTAATATATACAGATTTTTAAAAACAAAACACAGAGGTTTGAAAAACCATCAGGTATTGCTTTGAAAGGAGTATAGAATTATATGGATTTTGAATGTGTTGAAAAATGGCTTAAATATACTGAGCTATTCACAGCCCTTGGCTTTTGCTTTTTTTGTGAGTTATATCTGAACAAAAATTTTATTATAGCCAGTGTTGTTCATGCTGCTATAGTTAAGGTTGTCAGCATTTCCATTACAAACCCACTATTTCAGTTGGGGTTCATAACTCAGCTTTAGAAGTCACCCTGGGCTAAAGGTTGGCAAATGCCTTTTCAACCTGGGTAATGATGGGTATGAGTGTGATTAAATATGTAGTAAGCATTTAAATTAACATATATTACTTCTTATGTTATGAAATTTTTAAATTGAATAATATATTATGGTTCCCTGATTATAGAAACTGTCTGAGAAATGTTAGCTTTGTCAGTATAACTGATTCAGAGTTAAAGAAAACTTTTTTTCAATCTAATTAGTCCTTGTAGCCAAGAAACTCTGAACATATCTTGGAGCCATTAGCCAAATATTTCCTGCTACCAATGAGTGATGGCTTGTAAAAGGCACTCAGTAATATACTAACATTACTGCCAAACAACTGGTTAATTCTGTCCAAAGATTAGTGTGTGCCACGAGGACTGAAAAGTTAAACTGACAAGTTTGAGATTTTGCATACAACCATAGCCATATACGCAGGTAGGTAACAGATTTTTAAAAACGAAAATCGATTTCTTTTTAATTAATCTCACTTTTCTGGTTATAAACTTAACTATTTTTCCTAGTTATGAAAATTAAAATATTTTAGATTACTTAGTAAAAATGGAAGAATTAAAGAAAACATAAGAGTAAAGGATAAAATAAATTACCTATAATTTCTCAAACCAGTAATAACGACTGGTAACATGTTGATATCCTTCTGATCTTTATATTATACATACACACAGATATGCTACAGGACTGCCAGCTTCATATGCCCGCTGTGCAACAGCAGACCAATACACTGACAGCAGGGTTGCAGCAGAGGAGTTTAATCACAAGGCGCCAAGCAAGAAAATGGGAGGAATTCTCAAGCCTTGAATTTGTTTCCTTGAGGGGTTCTGGGCAAGGGTGTTTCAGGGGATTCATAAAGGACGGAGGGCTGGAAAATTTGGTGTTGTGATCAGTGGGGGTGGGCTGGATGAAATCATAAGGATGCGGTAACTGCTTTTCTCCAAGAGTCAGCTTCTTACTGGGTCCACCAGACCAGCTTGATTCCCTAGTTTTGTTGATATGCAGAACCTTCTAAAGAAGCATCTCAGACAAAAGGCTTATCTTCTCACAATGTCTGAGATTTTATCTATAGAACAGGAAGAGAACAAAGAATCTTGTGACAAAGGCTATGTTATCCTGGGGCGGCGGCAAGTAGAAACCAGTTACGAGGAAGTGGGCCAAAGGGCAAGCTGGCTTAATGATTGCTGCTGCAAGCCTAGTTGGATTTTATTTTATTTTCTTTTATTTTATCTTATTATTTTATTTTATTTTTCTTAAACAATATCATTAAATGATCTTGGGGAAAGTGTCAGACACATATATTGGTAAGGCATACTTTCCCTGGCTGCCCAGTATTCTACTGTATGGAATGTTTAACTTATCACCTACTGTTGTGGATTTTGAAATCTGGTTAATGATTTAACCTTAGTTACTTTGGAATAAAAATCTGATGAAACCTTTCAGCAGCTAGAGCTTGCTCAGGATCTTGGTCTTATGTCTGGTTTTAACCATTTTTAGGTGTGCTAGTTACTGTATCCTCCAAATGTTAATAATTTATAATTTTGATTCCAAAAATAGATTAAACACATAGAATTTATTATATATTGGTCACAGAGAGATATCATATACCAAACACTTAAATTCTATTGGCATGGTTACATATTGATGCTTTTAGTGTGAATGGAGAAGAATTTAAAAATTAGTAAATTTGGAACATATGGAATGATCATTGCCTTTGAATTCTTATTATTTTAACTTGAAGAGCAAGGGAAAAACTTTCTTGCAAATAACATTTCTCCCTTTAAGTTTTTTTTTTTTTTTCCTCCATGGGGAGGATGTAGTGGCGGGATGCAGCAGGGGATTCTCTGTAGGAACAGAATATTATTTAATATAGAGTTCCATGATCCGAAAGACCTGGATTTTAATCTCAACTCTGCTTTCTAGTTATGTGTGTGATTTTAGGGAAGGTACGTGACTTATGCGAGCCTTACTTTTCTCTTCCTTATGATGTGGATAATACTTGGGTCAATGGTGTTATAAATATTAGATGGATTATTATATAAGAATTTACTTATTTGTTGATTGGCATATTAGCTGGTTCCAATTATGTAAAAATGATGAAACTATGTTATACTGGACTTCAAAAGCTTTTTGTGGGTTTTTTGTTTTTTTCCTTGAGAAGTCTCACTCTGTCACCCAGGCTGGAGTGCAATGGTACAATATTGGCTCACTGCAACCTCCACCTCCTGGGCTCAAGCAATACTCCCACCTCACCCTCCCAAGTAGCTGGGACCACAGGTGCGTGATGCCACGCCTGGCTAATGTTTTCTGTATTTTTGGTGGAGAAGGGAGTTTCGCCACCCAGGCTGGGAAAAGTTAAATTGAGTTTAGATTCATGCGTTAAGGCTAGGTAGTCATTGCCTACTCCTGAGCAGGAGAGTGATTTAATGAAAGTGCTATTCTAGGAAAATTATTCCAGCACTGGTATCAAAATATCTTTAAAAGGCGAGCAGTAGATGGAGGTACATTGCTTTTGTCTTTCTCTAAAATTCATGATTATCAATACAAGAAGATTGTCTCATTACCTCTGTTTTAGTTAAGAAGCTGCCAGGGTTTTACCATTATGTTGCAGTTTTTAATCTTCAGGACTCATGTTATTCTTTAGTTCTGTAACATTTTAGTCTCTTCATCTGTAATTTTTATAAGAGATATTTGGAACCTTCTCATTCTGTCCTCCAAAGTTTAACTTTTCCTTCTTGTATCCATCTCTTAGTATCTCTTTATTATTCCTTTTTATATGACTTCTTAATAGCTCTTCTTAGTATTTCTTCTTAATATCTCTTAATATCACCTTAATATTATCAATGTCTTTAGAATTATCTTCCAACACACTAATTCTCTTTTTTCTCCCCACTAACTCTCTCTTTACCTGTATCTAGCAATCTTTTCGAATCATCTATTAAGAAGCAGTATAGTGTGGTGGTTAAAAGCAAAGACTTTGAAGCCAGACTTCCTAGATTCAAGTCATTTCTTTGCCACTTACTAGCTGGGTAGTGCTGGTCTAGTTTCTCAACCTCTCTGTGCCACAATTTCTTCATTGGTAAAATGGATGTAAGAATAGCATCTGCCTCATAGGTTTATTGTAGTATTAAATGAGTGATATATGGAATGAGTTTAGAATAGTATCTGTCATATAGTAAATTTTGAATTGTTCTATTTTTATTGAGGTTTTATTATTGTAGTATCTATATTTTTCCTCCCATCCCCTCCCCCTCTCTTCTTCTCACAGAATCTCCCTCTGTTACCCAGGCTGGAGTGCAGTGGTGCAGTCACTGCTCATTGCAGCCTTGACCTCCCAGGCTCAAGTGATCCTCCCTGCTTTCGCCTACTGAGTAGGTGAGACTACAGGCATGTGCCACCACACCCAGCTAATTTTTGTTTTTTGTTTGTTTTTGGTAGAGACAGGGTTTCGCCATGTTGCCCAAACTGGTCTCAAACTCCCGGGCTCAGGCGATAATATGCTGGGCTCAAACTCCCGCCTCAGCCTCCCAAAGTGTTGGTATTACAGGCATGAGCCACCATGTTCCTTTTATTGATGTCTCCATTCTTTTTTTTTCCAGTCTATTTCTTGCTTTATGATGCCCCTTGCTTTCTTCATTTCTTTCTTTCTTTTTTTTTTTTTTTGAGATGGAGTCTCGCTCTGTCGTCCAGGCTGGAGTGCAGTGGCGCCATCTCGGCTCACTGCAAGCTCCGCCTCCCGGGTTCCCGCCATTCTCCTGGCTCAGCCTCCCGAGTAGCTGGGACTACAGGCGCCCACAACCGCGCCCGGCTAGTTTTTTGTATTTTTAGTAGAGGCGGGGTTTCACTGTAGTCTCGATCTCCTGACCTTGTGATCCGCCCGCCTCAGCCTCCCAAAGTGCTGGGATTACAGGCGTGAGCCACCGCGCCCGGCGCTTTCTTCATTTCTTAGATCCTTGTGAACATATTTAAAATATTGTTATTCTGATATTTGTTGTTTCTAAGGTATGAATTTCACCCTTTGTTATTTCTGCTGAATTTGTATCACAGTGGTTTTTAATGTTCATCTAATTCGCAATTTCTTTATTGAGAGCTCACCTTTAGCAGAAGTTTTCTTTCTTTTTTTTTTTTTTTTTTTTTTTTTTTTTGAGATGGAGTCTCGCTTTGTCACCCAGGCTGGAGTGCAGTGGCGCAATCTCGGCTCACTGCAAGCTCCGCCTCCTGGGTTCACGCCATTCTCCTGCCTCAGCCTCCGAGTAGCTGGGACTATAGGCACACACCACCAGGCCCGGCTAATTTTTTGTATTTTTAGTAAAGACAGGGTTTCACCATGTTAGCCAGGATGGTCTTGATCTCCTGACCTCGTGATCCACCCGCCTCGGCCTCCCAAAGTGCTGGGATTACAGGCGTGAGCCACCACGCCCGGCGCTTTAGCAGAAGTTTTCTTTGGAAGTTTCAGATGCTCTGGGTTGTAGAGGTACCATATGGGATGGTTTCAATTTTTCTGTGTCTTTCCTAAGTTTGATCAGTTTTTACATTAATTTTTCTTTCTTTCTTTCTTTCTTTGTTTTTTTTTTTTTTTTTTTTGAGACAGAGTCTCGCTCTGCCACCGAGGCTGGAGTTCATTGGTGCGATCATGGCTCACTGCAGCCTTGAACCCCCCTGGGCTCAAGATATCCTCTACCCTTCAGCAACCGCCCCCACCCCTACCTCGCCATAGTGGGGGCTACAAGCACATGTCACCACACCTGGCTGATCTTTGTATTTGTTTTAGAGCTGGGGTTTTGCCATCTTGCCCAGGCTAGTCTCGAACTTCTGGGATCAAGCAAACTGTCCACCTTGTCCTCCCTAAGTGCTAGGATTATAGGCGTGAGCCACCAGGCCTGGCCTAATTTTTCAGTACATGGTCTCCACACAGGTTGGTAAGGCATTGAAGTTTCACCTTTGTACCCACAGACTGATGTGGTTAACTTTTTCCCTGCTATCTTTCAGCAAGTGGCTGAAGTTTTCTAGACTTAGTTTTCCAGATGAGACCACCCTTCCAGGGTCTTAGCTTTATGCAGGTATCTCAGTTCCAGCTCCTCGTGTGCAAGAAGCTTGTGACATAAATTCTCTTCCCTATGCAGATATTAAAACTCTAGTCTCTATGATTATATTTAGTTCCTTATTCCTCTTAGCCTGTTGCCTTTAGTTCCCTAACAGAGCTTTGACTTTGAATTTCTATTTTGTTTCTGGCCCCTAGGAATTTGCCATTCTTAATTTTGAGTCTGGCTTTTTTCTTTAAGTTTTATACAGAATAATTTGAACAGTAGTAGCTTTTCACATTAACTTATTCACCATTGTGTTTCATAGAATATTGTCAAGAATGACAATGTAAATTTACCACAGAGATATTTCTTTAATGAGTAAATTGGCTCAATGTATACATTAATTGATTCATAAGACTTTGAGGATCTCTGGTATCAAACAAATAAGCAAGAGTCACTAAAATCAAGAATTTATTGAGAACCTACTTTAACCCATTTTTAAGGTCACTACTGTGTCAGTTCCATTTCAAAACTAGTCTCAACCTTTAAAATACTTATAGTCTAGTTAGAGGCAAGGAATAAATACATGAAGTACAATGAAAAGAGCTAAGTGACAATGCAAAACAACCAATCCATAAAACTGTAGATCAGAGTCATCTGGAACCTTATTCTGACAGGTCATACAACTGTACCTATGCCTATAGATACCTAAGGCAAAAATACCTATTTCTTACTTCCTGCAGAGAAATTATATAAAATTATCTTTCCCCCAATCTTTATTGTCTGTCGGCAAAAGTGAGGCAGACTTATCGTTCTGAGTGAGCACTACTATTTAAAAGAAAAAAAGAAAAGGAAAAAAGAGCATGAATTGCCTTAGGTAAACTGTAATTGTCAACTCTGAGCCAAAGCAATGCATCAAATTTAGAAATGTATGTCTTCTTACACGTTGACTTTACTATTTTCACATGGATGACTTTTAACTTTTCAGATAATGTATACCTCTTATCAACTTTCTCAATGGATTGTTTACATCATTGACCATTAATTCTTAGAAGTCCTTATTGTTACTTTGTTTGGTGTTTAGAAATAAATTAAAATTCTCTTCTTTGTTCTTTTACCTAGTAGTGTTTTACAACTTTTTGAAACATGAACGATGGGTTAGGATTTTATACAATGAATGATAAGAAAGTTGGCTTGAATATATACACCACAAGGTTTGCCGTGTGGTCCTCTGTCAAATATCTGTTCTCAAGATGCCCTAAGGCATCATAAAAAACAAAATGGAAAATTGCAAGAGGACCAAGAAAGAAATATTTTCGGGTAAATAGTAAAGCAGGGAGATGACACATTTCGTGCATTGTATTTCACTCTTTCAACAACTATGGATTGAATGCTGAATTTGTGCCAGGTATTTTATAAACTGGGCACTTGTCATACAGTGGTGATCTAAGCGGATGTGGTCACTACCCCTTGTCACAGTCTCATAGGAGAGACAGACAATTAATTATATAGCGATAGACTTAGTATGCTAGGAAAGAAACAGAGTGGATACAATAATGGATAATAATACTATATGGTGGGTGCAGGGAGAGGCCTCCTTCTGGTAGTGTGTTCAGAGATAACTCCTCTGAAGAGTGGTCATTTAGGTGGGGACCTAAAGGCTGAGTAAGAGGTTGAAGTATTTTCTGTTGGCGGGGTTAGAGTTTCTTGGGAGACATAAAATAGTTTCAAAAGAAGCATTACCAGAATAAGAGTTGTTATATCTTAACCTGTGAATTTTACTTTTTTGTTTGTAAACATTTTATTTTACAACTGTACATACTCTGGTGCAATTTTGTATTTTGGAGTTTTGTTTGTTTGTTTTTGAAATGGAGTCTTGCTCTGTCACCTAGGCTGGAGAGCAGTGGTGCCATCTCGGCTCACTGCAACCTCTGTCCCCTGGGCTCAAGGGATTCTCCTGCCTCAGCCTCTCGAGTAGCTGGGACTACAGGCACATGACACGATGCCCAGCAATTTTTTTTCTTTTTGTGTGTGTGTGTTTTTAGTAGAGATGCAGTTTCATTATGTTAGCCAGGCTGGTCTCAAAGTCCCGACCTCAAGTGATCCTCCCGCCTCAGCCTCCCAAAGTGCTGAGATTACAGGCATGAGCCACCATGCTCGGCCCTCTGATGCAATTTGAAAATAAGCAAGTATAGCAAGTATAAGCAAAAGGCACAAGGTATTCTGCACAGTTAAAAGTGCAGCTGCTTAAAAACCATCCCGTCCTCTCTACTCTCTCTCTCTCTCCCTCCTTCCCTCTCCTTCTCCTCCTCTTTTTTTCTTTCTCTCATACCCATCTTTCAGAATATTAAATGTTTCCATATTGCTTGGTCCCTTCCTACATCTTTTTTTTTTTTTTTTTTGAGACGGAGTCTCGCTGTGTCGCCCAGGCTGGAGTGCAGTGGCCGGATCTCTCAGCTCATTGCAAGCTCCGCCTCCTGGGTTTTTACGCCATTCTCCTGCCTCAGCCTCCCGAGTAGCTGGGACTACAGGCGCCCACCACCTCGCCCGGCTAGTTTTTTGTAATTTTTAGTAGAGACGGGGTTTCACCGTGTTAGCCAGGATGGTCTCAAACTCCTGACCTCGTGATCCGCCCGTCTCGGCCTCCCAAAGTACTGGGATTACAGGCTTGAGCCACCGCGCCCGGCCCCTACATCTTAAGAGAGATGTTAATACTATGTGTTCATTGAGAATAACCAAATAGATGTTAGCATTATTCTTTATTGAATTTTAAGTAAAATATTGGTTTTTCTTATAAAACAATACATTTATCAAAATTTATCCTACCTTTATCAATCTCAATACATTTGTCTTTACATTAACTTATTAGTTGGCTATTGTCCTATGTATTATATATTCAGTAATTATATAATATGGAACAAAAGTAAGATATCATTGCTGAAGGCTGTTTTATGAAAAAAGAAAAGCCTTTGGCATTAATGTAATATATACTCCTGTTGATTAATGCTTTGAATGTCTTTCTGTGAGATATATACAATAATGCCCATAAAAATGATCAATTTTGATACCATTCTGATGCATTGAAGATGGTGAAATCAATGTTTTAAAAAGACTGGGAGATGTGAATACCTATTTTTTGAAAGCAGGTTAGAATGTAATGCATACATGGGCAAATGAAAATAAAGGCATATGCACATAGAACTACAAGGGCCATTGAATAGTATCTGACCCAGGTCTCTTCCCTCTAGAAGCACTAGAAAAAAACTTCTAGGCAAAACAGTTGTGTTTCATATTTTTTAAGTGCTGGTTAGTGAAGACTTTAAAAAAATCATTACAAAGTATTTCGTGGTTACAGAAGAACATGTAATAGATAGTATGTAAGGTATAAAGAATAGTGATAATTTAAAATCCCACGAACTTAGCACCTAGCTAAAGAAATACAACTTTATCAGTGCTCTTTAATGCCCTGTCTGTTCTGAGATCCTGTCTTCCTCCCCCTACTCCAAATGGAACTACTCTCCTGAACTCTGTGTTTGTTGTCCCTTTGTTTTTCTTTATAGTTGTACCATATATTATGTATATGTAAATAATCTATTGTCTACTTTTCCTCAGTTTTGAATCTTTACATAAACAGAATTGTAAAATATGCCTTATTCTGCAATTAGTTTTTATTTTTCACTAAACCTTATGTTTCTGAGATTAACCAATATTGGTGTGTGTATCTGAATCCAATTCCTCTGCCACATAGCGTTTCATTGGATGACTATACCACAATTTACTTAGCCATTGTCCTGTCAATGTACTTGTGGTCGCTCCCTCCACCAAGTCTTTTGTTAATATAAACAAAGCTGAAGAGAACAACCTTTTATTTTGCCTCCTGATTCTCATATGTAAGAGTTTCCTCTAGGGTGCTATTCCCAATTTTTTTTTAATCTTAGAACCTCTTTACTCACCTAAGAATTGAGAATGCTAGGAACTTTTGTTTATATCTGTTAAATGTATCAGTATTTATTCAATTAGAAATCAAAACTGAGATCATGTTAAAGCATCAGAATATATAAGCACACATTCCATTAGCCATCAAAGCAGTGGTGGGCACTTGAAACATGAATGGCATTGGAAAGTTTTGAGATATCATGTAGACTCTGGAAACTACTGTACACTCTTGCAAGAATGACAGTACAAAAGGCAGATTTCTTAGTACTATTATGAATGTAGTTTTGACCTCACGAACCCGCTGAAGGGACCTCAGAGACGTGTAGCTTTCTTAGATCACACATTGAGAACTATTGTTCCAATACAAATCTAAGGTTAGAATCATTAAGTCATTATGTCTCTTCAATTACTAGATAACATCAAATATTTTTTTTCCAAAGCAGTTGTACTGTACCAATTTATACTATCAATAGCAGGATATATAAGTATTTCCTTTGCTACACATTCTAGCCAACATTTGGTCCTGTCAAACTTTTCCATTTTTGCCAATCTAGTGGTTTAAGATAGTGTCTCACTGTGGTTTCATGTTACATTTCTGTGATCACTAATGAGCTTCAAAATTTGTATTGGCCATTCAAAAAGACAGTTAGGTCTTTTTCTGGTCTTTCTTTTGGGTTGTTTATCCTCTTTAAAGAAAATTCTGTTAATTAGTTATTGAAATATTACAGATACAAACCCATCGTCACTTATATGTCCTGCAGATATCTAGAAACGATTGTGGCTAAAATACCACTTTTAAAAATGTGCCTTTTAATGAACAAATGAACAGAATTTTAAAATTATATAGTCTTTTTTTTTTTTTTTTGAGATGGAATCTTGTTCTATCGCCCAGGTTGGAGTACAGTGGTGTGATCTTGGCTCACTGCAACCTCTGCTTCCTGGGTTCAAGCGATTCTCCCACCTCAGCCTCCCCCTGTAGCTGGGATTACAGGTGGGTGCCACCACACCCAGCTATTGTTTTTTTTTTGTATTTTTAGTAGTGACAGGGTTTTACCATGTTGGCCAGGCTGGTCTCGAACTCCTGACCTCAAATGATCTGCCTGCCTCCTTCTCCCAAAGTGCTGGATTACAGATGTAAGCCACCATGCCTAGCCTATGTAGTCATTTTTATCAGTAATTTCCTTTAGCACTAAGACTTTTTGTGTTTTAAGTAACCCTTTCTACCTTCAGTTCATGAAGATATTTTTCTACATTTTCTTTTATTCCTTAAAACAACACTTTTTGATTACCTACTACTCTCAGACTCAGTTCTAGGTAGTGTGGATATGGCAGTGAAAAAAATACATTAAAACAAAAACAAAAACAAAAAACCCTAGACTCTTAGAGTTTACATTCTCGATGTGGGGAGGAAAACAATAAACAAATGTGCATGCAAGTATCTCTTAGTCTCTTCAGGCTACTATTACAGAATACTATAGACTGAATGGCTTAAACAACAGAGATTTATTTCTCAGAGATCTGCAAGTTGGGAAGCTGGAGATCAGGGTGCCAGCATGCTCTGGTTTTGGAGAGGGCCCTCTTCCTGTTTTATAGACAGCTGCTTCTTACTGTGTCTTCAAGTATCAGAGCGAGCAGACAGAAAGCAAGTGCTTCCATGTCTTTTTATAAAAGGCTTGCATCAGGTGATTGACAATAATGAAAAATACCCAGATTCTTAATATAATGTGAAGTCAAAAATTTGCAAATTGATTAGAATCCACCCTTATGACCTAATTATTTCCCAAAGGCCCTATCCCCAAATTCCATCACAGTAGGGACTAGGGTTTCAACATTGGAATGTTGGCAGGACATTCAGTCCATAGCAGCATGATTTTGTATGAAGGATAGTAATAAATGTTACGTAGAATAATAAAATCAATGAGAGTGCAGGTGGTCAGAGGTGTGGTTCTGCAGGACAGAACAGCAAAACACAAACTTCCCAAGGCAATTATGTACTTGGAGAGTTTGAGGAAAAGGAAGAAGTCCAGATAACTAGAATGGAGTGAGCAAGAGGAAGGGTATTAGGAGATCTGGTTGATAACACAAACCCAGATCACCTAGGGCCTCCTAGGCCATTTTAAAGACTTGAGCTTTTACTTTGAGATGGTAAGGCATTGGAAAGTTTTGAGAAAAGAAATGGCCGGTTTTTAAAAGATTACTCTATCTCCTGGTTTGAGATAGTCTATATGCAAGCAAGGGACAAAAGAAGGGGAAGATGTAGGAGGTTTTTCAGTAATTGAGACAGAAATGATGGTAGCTTGCATCAGGTGGTGGCAGTAGTGAAAAAATGACTGAATTCTTGATATATTTTGAAGCTTTTATTTGCAATTGGCCAGTCACAGTGGCTCACACTTGTTATCCCAGCACTTTGGGAGCCAAGGCAGGCAAATTGCTTGAGCTCAGGAGTTTGAGACTAGGCTGAGCAACATGGTGAGACCTCCTCTTTACAAATAATTTTTAAAGAAATGAACAGGGAGTGGTGGCACATGCCTGTGGTCCCAACCACTTGAGGGATTGAAGTGAGAGGATCACTTGAGCCTGGGAGGTCGAGGCAGCAATGAGCCGTGATCGTGCCACTGCATTTCAGCCTGGGTGACAGAATGAGACTCTGTCTCAAAAAAAAAAATAAGACAGAAGTACTCAAGACAAACAAAGATTTGCAAATTGATTAAATATGGTTTTTGAGAAAAATAGAATCAAAAATGAATAATTCCTTTTTTGTTGTTTTTTGTTATTTTTTGACATGAGTAACTAGAAAGACAAAGTTGTCATTTAGAGAGATGAGGAAGATTGTAGGTGGAGCGAGTTTAAGTACAAGAATAAGAAGTTATTTTTGAACATGGTGATTTTCTTATGTCCATGTTCACCACATAGGGACACCAAGAAAGCAGTTAGATATATGAGTCTGGACTTATGGGGAGAAGTCCAACCTGGACATATAAATCTGTGAGGCATTAGTGCATATAGATAGTCTTTGAAGCCATTAGACTGGATGAGATTACCAAAGGATTGATTATAGATAGAAAAGGGAAGGGACCTGATGTGTGATCCATGACATACTATAATGTTTAGAGTTCTAGAAGACGAAAAGGAACCAACAGAGGGGACTAAGCAGTGACCGGGGAAATAAAATGGTATTTAAATCGTATCCTGCAAGCCATCTGATAAAAGTCTTTTGTAAAGAGAGTGATGAAACTTCTTAAATAAAACGAGGTCAAGTAAAGTGAAGACAGAGAATTAAACATGAGATCTGACAACATGAGCCTGACACGTCCTGTTTGGATACAGTGTTGGGGCGAAGAACAAGATTGGAGGAGGTTGAAGAGAGAAGGAAGGAATTGGTAATAAGAAGTATTTTCTTCTAAAGCTCTTATATTTTCAACACGTTCTTTAAATACATGGCTTTTTACCTGTTACAAAAGTAAATAGTGCTCATTGTAGATCATTTAGGAAAAACTTAAGAAAATATTTTATATGATCCAAACAACTAACTATAACTATAACCACTGTTAATATTTTGGTTTATAGCATTTGAGTCCATTTTTTTCTGTGCATTTTTATAAATTCATTTTCTAAACAAAAAATACGTTGTAGACATATTTACATGATTTTCTTTTTTTAAATTTTATTTATTTTTTTGAGATGGATTCTCTCTCTGTTATTTAGGCTGGAGTGCAGTGGTGCGATCTCAGCTCACTGCAACCTCCACCTCTCTGGTTCAAGCAATTCTCCTGCCTCAGCCCCACGAGTAGCTGGAATTACAGGTGTGTACCACCACACCTGGCTAATTGTTGTATTTTTAGTAGAGATGGGGTTTGACCATATTGGCCAAGCTGGTATTGAACTGCTGACCTCAGGCAATCCACCCACCTCAGCCTCCCAAAGTGCTGGGATTACAGGCATGAGCCACCGCACCCAGCCTATTTACGTGATTTTCTCACATAAGAATATACCATGTTTATCTTTCCTTTGCACTAAATACTCCTTAGTATTTTTAATGGTAGTGTAGCATTATATTATATATTATGGTTTACATGCAGCCAATATCCTATTATTAGGCACTTTTCAACATTTTCTTTTAGAAACATTGCAGTGAACATTTCAACATGTAATTATAGTCTTTCATTAGCATATTCTTTTTTTTTTTTTTTTTTTTTTGAGATGGAATCTCACTCTGTCACTGAGGCTGGAGTGCAGTGGCGCAATCTCGGCTCACTGCAACCTCCACTTCCCGGGTTCAAGCGATTCTCCTGCCTCAGCCTCCAGAGTAGCTAGGGGTGCGCACACCACCACACCCGGCTAATTTTTGTATTTTCAGTAGAGGCGGGGTTTCACTATGTTGGTCAGGCTGGTCTTGAAATCCTGACCTCGTGATCCGCCCACCTCGGCCTCCCAAAGTGCTGGGATTACAGGTGTGAGCCACCGTGCCCAGCCTCATTAGCATATTCTTAAAGATTTTGACAATTAGCCCACTGGGTTATGTCCAGAAGAGAAATACCCTGATGATGGTCGGTCTGCAAACCTTGTCATACATACAGAGGGCTTAGGAATAGTTGTCCACGTTGCAACAATTGTAAGGGTTCAGTGGAAGAGGAAAGATTGCCCAGCAGCAGAAGGTAGTCCTTATAGGGAAGGGGAGTTCTCTGACAGGAAGAGGACTTATCCACAGAAAAGATATGGATAGAATTGCAGCAGTTGTTTGTATGTGCAGCAGTTTTTTAAATAAGACACTTTCCATATTTTATTGAATTGTAGGTCATATAATGAAAGTTTCCCATATATCTCATAGGTACAAATATAAACATTGTATGCATTCTAAAATCAAATAAACACAATCTCATTTATATATGTATATGCATGTCTGTGTTGTAGTTGAGGAACTTTATATGTTATAGTTTACTGAATATAACTTTGAAATATTTTTCTAGAAGTAAAAAGTGTTTTTAAATCAACTTAGAATTCTATTTTCTGCAATAGGCATATGACAAACATTTTCTCTTTTTTGACCATAAACTACTTGAACCCTGTAGTTTTCCACTTAGCTTACTATTTTAAGGAATGTGATAAATCAATTGCGAACCTTTTTGTTTTCTTTTTCTTGAGGCTTCTGTTGTGATTTCCAGCAAAAGGGTTGATGTAGATGGCATTTTACCTGATGTTGATGTTGCTTGGGATCAGAATTGACAATCGGGAGTAGTCTCTCAGTTTAGATTTACAAAAGGCCAAATAACTTGGATATCACTACTGCTTATAGAAACATCTCTATCTCTTTTCTTCCTTTTCAAATATTATACTCACTAGATCATTAATAAGTAAGAAAAAGTGTTCTTTACACTTTCACATAGCCTCTGAATTTTTCCCATTTAAAATGCACTGCTTGAAAAATCAAGGAGAAACCAAAGCTTTAAATTTTCTTTACATTTTAGATAATGAAAAGAGGGCTCAAATGAAGAGTTTAACAGAGGTACCTGATGGGACTCTTTTTATTGCATATAAAATAGAACTAATCATGCTGTTATTTAATAATCAAAATCTGAATACTTTGGACTGAAGATCAAGTCCCCTACTTTCAAACTATTTCCTAAAACTTCCCATTAAGGACTACTATATACTCTAAGTGAACTGAATTACCTTCTGTTCACTATGCCCAGAATACAGTTTTCTAGAAACTCTCTGACTTTGTGATATTCATGTCACGTAGATTTTCCTATGTCCACGACTTTGAAATTCTAAATCTAATCCATAATTTAAGGTTCAGTTAAGTTGCCTCCCTCTTCAAATAGGCTTGCTTCCTGGAATACCACAACTAAAAGTAAAATCTCTGCCATTGAACTTTATTTTCATATACCCAGATTCTACTACAGTGCTAAAACATAATTAGGACTATGGGCTAGTCACAGGGGCTTATGTCTATAATCCTAGCCCTTTGGGAGGCCAAGGTGGGTGGATCACTTGAGTTCAAGAGTTTGAGACCAGCCTGGGCAACACGGCAAAACCCCATCTCGACAAAAAATTAGCTGGATGTGGTGGCGTGGGCTGGTAGTCCCAGCTACTTGGCAACTCAGAAGGTTTAGGTGGTAGGATTGCTTGAGCCCAGGAGGCAGAAGTTACAATGAGCTGAAATGGCACCACTGCACTCTAGCCTGGGTGACACAGAGAGATCTAGTCTCAAAATAATAATAATATTTATGATTATGTTTAATTCTGATTTGTTCTGTTGCACTCTTATGATGCATGACATATGTAACAATTCCTAAATATGAGTCTTCCTCATGAAAATCACTAGCATATGTGGATACATACTTATACGTGTTTTTGGCCTTTTGATTGAGTATTCACAAATCGTAAGTATTCTGCTTAGGAGTACTTTTTTTTTTTTTTTTTTGCGACAGAGTCTCACTCTGTGCCCAGGCTGGAGTGCAGTGGCGTGATCTCGGCTCACTGCAAGCTCCGCCTCCCGGGTTCAGGCCATTCTCCTGGCTCAGCCTCCCGAGTAGCTGGGACTACAGGCGCCCACCACTACGCCCGGTTAATTTTTCGTATTTTTAGTAGAGACGGGGTTTCACCGTGTTAGCCAGGATGTTCTCGATCTCCTGACCTCGTGATCCGCCCACCTCGGCCTCCCAAAGTGCTGGGATTACAGGCGTAAGCCACCGCGCCCGGCCGTAGTACTTTTAAAAAGTGAAAAAAGGGCTGGACCTGGTGGCTCAGACCTGTAGTCTCAGCACTCTGGGAGGCCGAGGTAGGCAAATTACTTGAGCCCAGGAGTTTGAGAGCAGCCTAGGCAACATGGCGAAACGCCATATCTACAGAAAAAATACAAAAATTAGCTGAGTGTGGTGGCACGCTCCTATAGTCCCAGCTACTCAGAAGGCTGAGGTGTGAGGATCACTTGACCCCGGGAGAAGTCGAGGCTGCAGTGAGTCATGATTGCCACTGCACTCCAGCCTGAGTGACAGAGTGAGACCCTATCTCAAAAAAAAAAAAAAAAAAAAAGAAAAAAGTGAAAAAAGGAGTTAAATAGAATAGTATCTAAAATAGCAGTTAAGCAGTAGAGTGACAGTTGCATTTATTAAGGATTTAGTATAGTACCTAGCACATAATAATTTTTTATATGCACTTATCTCCTGTATACTTCACATAAACCCTGATAGGTAAGGTACTATTATTATTCTCACTTTACAAATGAAGAAGCTGGAACTTGGGGAAATTATGTAACTTGCCTAAGTTCTCATATATAGTCAAAGTCTCCAGGCCTTTTAACCACTTTACTATGCTGAAAAAAAGTCAGAAGATGTAGCAAGAATATAAAGTTTTGAAATTAAGCCTTACGACACAGAAAGGAAAATGTTAGAAATTATACTTGGGTTTTAGGATTACATTCTCATGTGTGTTAGCAAGGAGGACGCTACTAGCTGTGTAAGAAATGATGTGTGTGCTTTATGACTTTATTATGTGAAAGGATAGTAACCATAGTAGAGAGTTACATTAATATATCTTTAGTTGTTGTAGATATTAATGGGAGAAAAGGATTTATATGAGCTTTCATAAAACAATTTGATTCCTTTATGCCTCTAAAGCCGTTTTCCCATGAAACGTTAAAATTGTAAATAATGATTTATCCTACTGTGGGGGTCTTCAGAAACCTAACTCTTGGGGTTAGGTTTCTACTGGTGTGTGTGTGTTTAAAAGAGCTATTAGTAAAACTGCATATACATTATTCCATTGTTTTGTTTTAATTATTTTTGATTGATCCTCCTTTCTAAGCTCCAAATTAGAACAACCTCTTTAAACATTTATTAGAAAGAAGTATCTGAACCAGTTTGACCTGACATTTGTAGACATCATCTTAGGGCTGTTCTCCCCTTAGAGGATAGTAACTTAGGACTGTATCAGTTATGTCTGGTAACTATATGCTATGTCTGTGATACTAGTATGCATTTCTATAAGGAAGGAAGAGATGGAGGGAGAGAGGAATTCGTTTTGAATACACTGAAAATGTCTAGCCAGTGGATTATAATTACCATAATCACAGTTTTTGGCCTCTTGGATGAAAGAATGTTGTTAATGCCCATACTGCTAGCTAAGACAGTCATGTGCACACTGCATTATGATCCTATTTCCAGTAGTTTAGGAAAATAGTTATAACAGGTTTCAGGCTTCTCTTTTGCAAAAAAAAAAAACTTTTATAGTATTATGGTCTCAGAGGGAACCATTGAAGAAAATAATCATTAACATTTCCTCGAACACTAAATCCCCTGTTCTGCTCCTCCAATATCTAGTAGGCTGTCATCTGATATCAGCACTTATGTAATGTCACAATAGGTGGTGCCATAGTTCTATACTGCCTGACATTATAGGAAAATATAAACTGTTATTTGACCAATTGAATAAAAAGAAGAAAAAATATAAAAAGTTTTCTGAACCCTGGTTTTAAGAAATTTATGAACAACTGAAAATTTCTAAAAGGACTGCATTTTTCCATTCTCTGTTAGTAAAATATCTCAGCTGCCTTTTGATTCTGCTAGCTGTGAGAATGGCAGAGTAGGGCCTGAATGGCAAATTATATTATTTGTAACATTAATGCCAAGCTGTTTGGAGATTAATTACTATCTTTGTATTAAAGTACTGGTTGTGTTGGAATTGCTGCCTTTTTAAACTTCCCCCCAACCCTTGGTCATTTCTACTGACGATTTGCAGTGAAATAGCTGACAACTGCCTATGATTAGTTTAGCCAGATGCTACTTGCTGTGGTAAATTCATTTTAAGCATTTGACAAGACTGCAAAGATTAGTGCCAGCTGAGCTTAAAATATTTTTACAGACGAATGATGTGTGAAAAGTCAGTTACTTTTCAGGTATATGATGACTATGTAAATTGACTGACAACATATCTTCTTTGGTGTTTATTTGTGAATCATTTATCTACTTTACAGAACAATTGGTAGAGTTATCCTTCACAGGTATGTCCAGAAGATGTCACCAAATGGAGTGCTTTCAAGTTTTTGTATGTTATTATGTTGTCCTATGAATTGCCTGTGCTCCAAGACTTACAGAATTGCAGGGTAAAGTTGGGAATCTCTGGAATAGAGAGTGAAAATAAAAGTGAGATATCTTTTCTTTAGCTACTTCTACCATTCAACATCAAGAAAGACACATTTTTCTTAGGAATGGCCATCAAATGCCTTAGTTACAGATAACATTGAACAATGATGAGTAGTTTATTGGTTTTTGACCTTTCCTCATTCTTTGCCCTCTTTTATTATTATATCTTTAGTCTTTCTCTTATGCCCTTTTTAAAAAGCATATATTATACTATAGAAATGTTTCCTATTAGTGATTAATGTGATAAATGTGATTAGTTGAATAAAAGCAAACTTAAGATTCTAGATTTCATCTATTTCTTGGTATCCAGCAGCACTGTCAAAAATGGTTGTCCCTCAGTATCCATGAAGGATTGGTTTTAAGACCTCTGCAGGGCCGAGCACGGTGGCTCAAGCCTGTAATCCCAGCACTTTGGGAGGCCGAGATGGGCGGATCACGAGGTCAGGAGATCGAGACTAGCCTGGCTAACACGGTGAAACCCCGTCTCTACTAAAAAAATACAAAAAACTAGCCGGGCGAGGTGGCGGGCACCTGTAGTCCCAGCTACTCGGGAGGCTGAGGCAGGAGAATGGTGTAAACTTGGGAGGCGGAGCTTGCAGTGAGCTGAGATCCCGCCGCTGCACTCCAGCCTGGGCGACAGAGCGAGACTCCATCTCAAAAAAAAAAAGACCTCTGCAGATTCCAAAATTCATGGATGCTCAAGTTCTTTATTTAAAATGGTATAGTATTTGCATATAACCTATGCACATCCTCACATATACTTTAAATCATCTCTAAACTACTTATAATACCTAATACAATGTCGATACTATGTAAAGAGCTGTTGTACTTTATTGTTTAGGGAATAATGACAAGAAAAATAGCCTGTACATGTTCAGTACAGACACAACCATCCAATTTTTTTTCCCAATATTTTTGATTCGTGGTTGGTTGAATTTATGGATGTAGAACCCATGGATATGGAGGGTGGAGGGCCTACTGTATAGTTGTCTCTATAGGTTTTGAGTAGTTTCCTGTCCTTCACCCAGCTGGGTGTGACCTTGTCTATTAGAATCTTATATCATATACTGTTCTGGAATAAGCTCGAGATGCTATCTTTTCTAATATCATTTTACCAATGAGGAAACTGAAGTCCTACAATTTCAATAATTTATCAAATAGCACATAGCAAAAAAAGTGGTTTATATAGGATTGGACCCTAGTTTTCTTCACATTCCAGTGTTCTGTCCACTTTTTGGACTTTGTACATTTGAATTTCTTTATACTTTGCTTATTTCAAATTCCTCACCAAACTTACTGACTTATCCTTCTTTCATCTCCCCCTCCCATAAAGTCTTCCTTTTTCCTTCATTACTGCATTTTTGAATTCATGTAGAATCTGTCATTTTCCCTTGCAGTTTTATTTCAAAATTTGTTCATTTTTTCTGCATCTCTTTTTTGTTATAGCTCTGAAAAGCCTACTTGGAAAAAAAAAAAAACCACCCTGCTAATTGGCTTTTCTTCCTGGTCTATTGAATAAAGCGCTAGATAGGGAATAAGAAAACCTTGATGCATTTTCTTACCTTGACCAGTGACATACACACTCTGTGCTCTAGTTTTCTATTAATATCAATAAAGTGGTATTTCTCCGTACTGCAGAGTTATCAACCTGATTTAATTTAAAAAATCTAGATATGGGCCAGGCACAGTGGTTTGCCCCTTGTAATCCCAGTACTCTGGGAGGCCAAGAAGGGTGGATGACTTGATCCCAGGAGTTCAAGACGAGCCCAGGCAACATGACAAAACCTTGTTTCTACAAAAATATTAAAAAAAGTTAGCCAGGGGTGGTGGTGTGCGCCTTTAATCCCTCTAATCCCAGCTGCTGGGGGTGGGGGGGCCTTGAAGGGGATGCTGACACAGGAGGATCACTTGAGCCCTGGAGGTCAAGGCTGCAGTGAGCTATAATCACACCACTGCATTCCAGCCTGGGTGATAGAACAAGACCCTTTCTCCAAAAAAATCTAGATATATTTGGGGCTTTCTCAGAGAATCGTGCACAGAAAATAGAAAATGGTATTACTATTTTAAGATGTGGAAAGAAAAAAGATAATTGTTTTGATATGATGGTTATTATTACTAGTTTTTAAAGACCAGTATACTCCTAGCTTTCCAAGACAGTGATGAAGCAATCCTGTACCTGTGACAGGTTTATATTTCTCTTTTTTTTTTGAGACAGAGTCTCGCTATGTTGCCCAGGCTAAAGTACAGTGGCGCAATCTCGGCTCACTGCAAGCTCCATTTGCCGGGTTCAAGCGATTCTCCTGTCTCAGCCTCCTGAGTAGCTGGGATTACAGATGCCCACCATCACGCCTGGCTAATTTTTGTATTTTTAGTAGAGACGAGGTTTCATCATGTTGGACAGGCTGGACAGGTCTATATTTCTTTTTGCCCTTATTTCACAACTGGTGTGGTCTGAATGTTCCCCAAAATTCATGTGTTGAAATGTAATCGTCAATGTGATAGTATTAAGAGGTAAGGCCTTTAGGAGGTGATTAGGTCCTGAGGGCAGAGCCCTTATGGATGGAATTAGGACTCATAAAACAGTTTGAGGGAATGGGTTCATTTTCTTCCACTCTTCTGCTATGTGAGGACACAGATTTCATTCCTTCCATAGCACACAGCAATAAGCCACCATTTCTTGGAAGCAGAGTAGCCCTCACTAGACGTACAATCTGCTGGTGTCTTGATCTTTGACATCCCAGCCTCCAAAAGTGTGAGAAATGATTTTCTGTTGTTTATAAATTACCCAGTCTGTGGTATATTGTAATAGCAGCACAAAAATACTAAGACAACCATTCTATGCTTTAGATTAACCAGTATTTACCATATAACTTGTAAATTGATGTTAGTGGTGGTAATGGGATTACTAAGGTGCATGTGTTACATGTTAATTGGTTCGATGCAAGGCTGTGATTCTATATTCTGAGTGTGCTTTTTAAAATTACTTTAAGTTCCGTGATATATGTACAGAACATGCAGGTTTGTTACATAGGTATACGTGTGCCATGGTGGTTTGCTGCACCTATTAACCCGTCATCTAGGTTCCCTCCCCTCGCCTCCCCAACAAGCCTTGGTGTGTGTGTGATGTTCCCCTCCCTGTGTCCATGAGTCCTCATTGTTCAGCTCACATTTATGAGTGAGAACATGTGGTGTTTGGTTTTCTGTTCCTGTGTTAGTTTGCTGAGGATGATGGCTTCCAGCTTCATCCATGTCCCTGCAAAGGACATGATCTCATTCCTTTTTATGGCTGCATAGTATTCCATGATATGTACCACATTTTCTTTATCCAGTCTCTCATCAATGGGCATTTGGGTTGCTTCCATGTCTTTGCTATTGTGAATAATGCTGCAGTAAACATATGTGTGCATGTGTCTTTATGGTAGAATGATTTATATTCCTTTGGGTATATGCCTAGTGTATTAGTCCATTTTCATGCTGCTGATAAAGATATACCCAAGACTGGGAAGAAAAAGAGGTTTATTTGAACTTACAGTTCCACATGGCTGGGGAGACCTCAGAATCATCACGGGTACTTTTTACATGGTGGCAGCAAGAGAAAATGAGAGAGATATAAAAGTGGAAAACCCCTGATAAAACCAACAGATCTCGTGAGACTTATTCACTACCATGAGAACAGTATGGGGGAAACCACCCCCATGATTCAAATTATCTCCCACCAGGTCCCTCCCCCAATATGTGGGAATTATGGGACTAGAATTCAAGATGAGATTTAGGTGGAGACACAGAGCCAAACCATATCACCCAGTATTGGGATTGCTGGGTCAAATGGTATTTCTGGTTCTAGATCCTTTTGGAATCAGCACACTGTCTTTCACAATGGTTGAACTAATTTACATTCCCATCAACAGTGTAAAAGCATTCCTGTTTGTCCATTGCCTGGCCAACATCTATTGTTTTGATTTGCATTCTCTAATTATCAGTGGTGTTGAGCTTTTTTTCATGTTTGTTGGCCTCATAAATGTCTTCTTTTGAGAAAGTGACTGTTCGTATTCTTTGCCTACTTTTTGATGGGGTTGTTTTTCTTTTCTTGTAAATTTGCTTAAGTTCCTTGTAGATTCTGGATATTAGACCTTTATCAGATGGGTAGATTGCAAACATTTTCTCCCATTCTATAGGTTGCCTATTCACTCTGATGCTAGTTTCTTTTGCTGTGCAGAAGCTCTAGTTTAATTAGATCCCCTTTGTCCACTTGGGCTTTTGTTGCCATTGCTTTTGGCATTTTTGTCATGAAATTTTTGCCCATGCCTATGTCCTGAATGGTATTGCCTAGGTTTTCTTCTAGGGTTTTTATGGTTTTAGGTTTTACATTTAAGTCTTTAATTCATCTTGAGTTAATTTTTGTATAAGGTGTAAGGAAGGGGTCCAATTTTAGTTTTCTGCATATGGCTAGCCAGTTTTCCAAGTACCATTTATTAAATAGGGAATCATCTCCCCATTGCCTGTTTTTGTCAGGTTTGTTGAAGATCATATGGTTGTAAATGTGTGTTCTTATTTCTGAGGTCTGTGTTCTGTTCCATTGGTGTATACGTCTGCTTTGGTACCAGTACCATGCTGTTTTGGTTACTGTAGCCTTGTAGTATAGTTTGAAGTAAGGTAGCGTGATGCCTCCAGCTTTGTTCTTTTTGCTTAGGATTGTCTTAGCTATACGGGCTCTTTTTTGGTTCCATATGAAATTTAAAGTAGTTTTTTCTAATTCTGTGAAGTTTGATTCTCTTTTTTTTTTTTGGTGACATGGATTCTTGCTCTGTTGCTCAGACTAGAGTGCAGTGGTGTGATCTCGGCTTACCACATTCTCTGCCTTCCGGGTTTAAGCAATTCTCCTGTCTCAACCTACCGAGTAGCTGGGCTTACAGGTGTGTGCCACCATGCCTGGCTAATTTTTGTATTTTTAGTAGAGATGGATTTTTGACATGTTGGCCGGGATAGTCTCAAACTCCTGACCTCAACTGATCCGCTGGCCTTGGCCTCCCAACGTACTGGGATTATAGGCATGAACCACCGTGCTAAATATGTATCTAAGATGACATGAGTGTGTGTTTTTAACAAAGGCCTTCCTTGCCACATCCTCATTCCAGTCCTAGTTTAGTTAATGTGACAATAGTAGTCTTTCACAAGATAAAGATTATAAGTAGGTAACCATTTCAGCATTTGATGCACTTTACAGATTTCAACCAATAATGTGCTATAAATTTTGTTTTTATAATAAGATCATGGTGTGTTAATAGATCATGTTCTGTAGGATAGTTATAGAAAGTTTACAAGTACTCTCTTAAGGCCATGATTCATCAGCCATTTGCTTAGCCTCTCACTATTTGCTGTAATTTGTCAGTATCTTTCACAATAAAAATAGATTTTGAAATACTTTGGGGGTTCATTGAAGGTTAGGACAAGTTAAGGATCCAGGTAAAGCTTCAGAGAGGTGATGGAATCCCCTATATGAGATTCCAGTAGATTAAGATCTCAGTATGGCTTGTGGGGGCTAGGGATGATAGGAGGAAGAGAACAGGTTGGAATTCTAGGTAGAAAAAAACAAACCGAGATATAAGGTAAAGAAAGTACAGAGTAAAGTACAGAGCAAATTTGAGGAGCAATAAGTAGTCCATCTTGGCTGAAGCATAGGATATGTGTATAGTACTGAGAGAAATCCTGTGGTGGAAGAAGTTTGAGACTATATCATAATGGCCTTGAATGCCATGTTAAGGATTTTCAATTTTATTTATAAGGCTGAGGGGAGGTGATTGAAGAATTTTGAGTACCAGAGGAATATTATCAAGAGGTTGTTTTGTGATGATTGATAGGACAGATATTAATAACATGGACAGAGTAAAAATTGAAAGTGGAACTTATTATTGGGTTACTGCAGTAGTCCATGAAAGAAGAACCTAAACCAGAGTAGATGCAACTGACATTAGGAAGAATGACTCAACAGTAATTTATATTTTTATGTGGCCAGGATATGATCAAAGACAATTCTGAGCCTGAATAACTTGCTGAATAGGGATGCATTTTTTTGCCTTTTTTAAAAGGAGGAGAGCAGTAGGTTCAGAGAAAGGCTCCTGGCTTGGGGAGAAATTATTTTTGAACTTCTCTGGTTTGAAGTATACATTGAGTATATAGCTAGTGTTGCTTAATAAGGAGATGAACATATGGTGCTAGAATTAGAAAAAGGGTCGGTATCAGTAATTATCTATTTTTGCAACTATATCTACAAAGATAATAATTAAAATGATGAGATTAAAAGAGATCACTAGGGCAGAGAGTATAAGAAAGGAAGAAAGGTAAGGAAAGAACTTTGGTGAATACCTCATTTAAATATAGAAATAAGAGTTATCAGATAAGCTGGGTGGGGCATTCATGCCAAAGCAGTGTTTAGAAAACTTATGGAGGAGAAAATTTCAGGAAAGAAAGAGTTCATTAACAATCTAAGTTTTAAAAAACTTTTGTGGATTTGTTTTTATTGGGGTATAAGACATGGATTGGAAAATGTCAGTTTGGGGCATGCCCTTATCCCCAGGAAATATCTATTCTCATCTTCCCGGGATGATTTTTGGAACTTTTTCTCTTTATTGGAGCTGCTCTGGCTGCCAGCACAAGTTCACTGCTGACTGGATCCTCCTTGGAAGAGAATTTTCTCCTTTGTTTTGTAGACACTTAACAAGTGGATTAAGGATTTAAAAGTAGGTTATTTGATTTGTTGGCCTAGGTTATATTGCTGATGCTGCAAGAATAATTTTAATAAAGTGGAAAGGACGAAGTTCATATTGTAAGGGGTTAAGTAGTTCCTAGGTGATAATTAAATGAAGTCAAATTTGTGTAGATTGCAGTCTTTTCAAAAGTTTAACATGGCTTATTTTTATCTTCATAATATTAAACCAGGTCTATCTAAAATTTTAATATCACATGCAAGAAGCATTATCATTTTGTAGCAGATTTTTAAAGCTGTTATTTCAGATTTTGAACTGATCAGCATGAGACAGATTTTCTTTAGAACCATTTTTGCTCTGGACAAAATTCAAGCTGGATATTACTGATTACTCTGAAATGCAAATAGTGCTATTTTGTTTTACAGCTATCATTTAAAAAGCCATGTACTCATTAAGATAAATATGTGCAGCATGAACAACAAAAAAATGAGAAAGAAAATGGACATTATTTGTATTTTGTAGGCTCTCTGATATGGAACTGAATGCACTAATCTTCAAATACTAATGAGCAGCAAAAAGCAATTTGCCAATGCACAATTAACTTCTGACTGGCTTCTGTTGATTTGTAGTGCTATAACCCCTGTACCAGGTGAAACTTCCCATTTTTTGAGATTTTATTTGACCAATATTTATAATTGTGGCCAAATAATGAGATGATTATCATGAAAAAATGTTATGTTGGAGTAAATCATACTTACATGGAGCTCTTATTATAGTTTCTCTGTTGAATTGTCTGCCACCAGGGCCTTGGGCTTTTATTTTCCTCTTTCCCCTTCTGCTCTTCTTGCCTTTTCCCATCATTGAAGAAACAAGGGCCTCCTTCTCAATTCTCAATTTGGAAACCTGCTGGTACCTTGTCTTAGTTACAAACGCTGTGTTTTATCTCATGTGGTTATGTTTGTCACTTATCTCTTCTTTCTGTTCACTTTTTTTCTATTATTGTGTCATGTCATTTATATATATGTATGTGTAGATACATATACATGCATATATATTTACATTCAGGCATATATGCATCCCCATGCATGCATACATATCACGCAGTTGTGGGCAGAGGGAGGTCGTAAAGCATAAAGTTTACCTGTTTTGCTCATGGCTTATTGAGGCAGATTTTGTCCCTTAGCTCAGATGAGAAAATCCCTACTCTTCACTCATAAGCTGAAATTCTCAATCCAGCCAGATATTTTGCAAATGTGCCTCTGGTGCCTAGGGAGATTGAGTTAAAGCACATATGGCTCAGTGAGACCAATCATTGTGATTGGCAAATGAACTCAAAACACTATCTTAATAATGTTAAGGCAGTTAGGAATTTTGTTTCCACGACATCCAAACTAATACTCTGAATGAGTAGCAGATTGGAATATGGTGGAAAACTTTGAAATTGTGATTCTCAAATAATTTAGGCTAATGCTTGTTTCATAGAATTATGAAATCTTGTTTATTGTAAGGAACCTTAGATCATCTAATGTAATCTCTTCTTCTAATGCAGCGGTATGCTGTATAACACCCCTGAGAGGTAAATGTCCAGTGACATGGAATTCCTTACTTTGTCTGGGCTCGTGCTGCATTAAAAATATATTCTTCATACTTGGCTAGATGCGATGACTCACGCATGTAATCCCAGCACTTTGGGAGGCCGTGGCAGGTGGATCATTTGAGGTCAGGAATTCGAGACCAGCCTGACCAACATGATGAATCCCTGTCTCTACTAAAAATAAAAATAAAAATAAAAAAAATAAAAGAAAGAAAAAATGACCCAGGATTACAGGCACTCGCCACCAATCCCAGCTACTCATGAGACTGAGGCAGGAGAATCGCCTGAACCCAAGAGGCAGAGGTTGCAGTGAGCCGAAATTGCACCACTGCACTCTGGGACACAGAGTGAGACCCTGTCTAAAAAAAAAAAAAAAAAAAAAACCAAAACAAAACAAACAAACAAACAAACAAAAATATATATATATAAATATAATAAATATATATTTATATATGTCAATTCTTCACACCAAATTGAGATCTGTCCTCCTGTCAGCTCTCACTCACTTCCACCTTGGGAGACAATACAGAATCTGAAACTTATCTCTTCCTCGTAACAGTTATTTAAATATTTGAAGCCCTTTCCATTTTGTTTACTTTTCCAAAGTACTTTTCTGTGGTATCTATGCATACTTTGTCAACCATTTCTTGATTATTATTATTATTATTATTTTTTTTTTGAGACGGAGTCTCGCTCTGTCGCCCAGGCTGGAGTGCAGTGGCGCGATCTCGGCTCACTGCAAGCTCCGCCTCCCGGGTTCCCGCCATTCTCCTGCCTCAGCCTCCCGAGTAGCTGGGACTACAGACGCCCGCCACCGCGCCTGGCTAGTTTTTTGTATTTTTAGTAGAGACAGGGTTTCACCGTGGTCTCGATCTCCTGACCTTGTGATCCGCCCGCCTCGGCCTCCCAAAGTGCTGGGATTACAGGCGTGAGCCACCGCGCCCGGCCATTTCTTGATTATTGACTCCTCCAGAATGTTGGTTGTTCCCTCTCTTATTTATTATAATTTGTCAATGCCCCTTCTAAAATGTCGTACGTTATTTAACCTAATGCTTCAAATAAAGTTTTACCTTTGCATAATACAATTGAACAATGCCTAACACATTGTAGGTTCAAAGGTCAAGTCTTTGAAGTATAGGTTCCCATCCTAAATTATCGATGACAGTTTTTTAGCTTTTATAGTAATTGTATCTTGCTGTGAATGCTTGTTGACTCTGTGGTCAACGAAAAGCCTCATTCCTTTTTTTTTTTCTTTTATTTTTATTAACATAAACTGCAATCACGTTAGATTATCCCAAATCCTGGACCTATATAATTGATTTTTTAAAAACTAATTGTAAGATTTTCATTTATCCCTGATGAATTTAATTTTTGTTTGGTTTCAGTTCAGCCCTGCTACCCATTACAAAATTTTGAATCCTGACTCTGTCATCTAGCATATTCACAATCCCTTTGGGTTTTGTGTCATTTGTAAATTTAACAAGTATACCTTTGAACAGCTTCTTCTAAGTCATTGATTTTTTTGAAAAAGGAACAAGAAATCCCTGCAACTAACTACAATAAACCTCCTACTGGTTGACACCAATCTAATTATTAATAGCCTTTTAATTTAATTTTTAAACCAAATTAAAATCTACACAACTGTACTAATATCCAGTTCTTATGCCTGTTCCTTTCCCACAATGGTATCCACAGAGAATTTACCCAAAATAAACACATGTTATGCATTTACCTTCCGATGGATTTTCTCTAAGAAAGAGTTGCCAGTAGTTTGGCATCAGTCATTTTGCATAATCCATGCTACTTCTTGATTTTTAGCATGATGTTTTATAAATTTATGAAGACCTTGGGTATACCCAAGCATGAGGCAAGGTTGGGGGTGCTACATTTCCTTTAACACAATTGAGAAAAGTTGATATTTTTATCAAGATATTTGTTAAGGAAGAAACAGGGAAAGTATAAGAAATCTAAATAAACTGGCTTGCAGACTACAGGATTCTAATCTCCCTCTAGCTAATGCAGCCTACAGGGCCTAGCCCATTCCACATGGAGACCTGTGGAGAGTGAGGGGCTTTGCCTTGACTCCTCATTTCCAGTATTTTGGTCTGCTTCCATGTTTTCAGTGCCATTTGATACACATCTTCCAAGATAATCAGTCTGGATTTTATGACTCTTGAATATAGTAGAACAGTTATGTCCTTTTGCCTGTTTACATAAGGACCACTCTCTTAATTCCTGTTTCTAGAATGAAAGAAATGCCTTTTCTCCAGGTGATTGTTACCAGGAATGACCTCATATTGTTTGCGAGATTCCACTGTATCCATATGCTTGTGGCCTTTTCCCATACAGATTCAATAGCATAGTAACTTAATACAACCTACTTGCATGGAAATCATTTAGTGGGAATTATCAGTCTGTAATAACAGGGAATATGGGCACAAATTGCCACTTATTCTGGAGAAAGTGATGAGAATGTATTAGAGGAAGGAGTAGGGATTGAAGACTAATTAAATAGCCTTTTTTTTTCTTTTATTTCTTTTTTTGCAACTGTCTCTCTCTGTTGCGCAGGATGGATTACAGTGGTGCTCACTGCAACCTCCGCCTCCCAGGTTCAAGTGATTCTCCAACCTCAACCTCCCTAGTAGCTGGGACAACAGGAGTGCACCACCATGCCCAGCTGATTTTTGTATTTTTAGTAGAGACAAGGTTTCACCGTGTTTGCCAGGCTGGTCTTGAACTCCTGGCCTCAAGTGATCTGCCTGCCTCGGCCTCCCAAAGTGCTGGGATTACAGGCGTGAGCCACCAGCGTTGATTGGCCTAAGTAGCTATATTATCTTCCATATGAAATGTGATGAGTACCTTAAATAGTTTCTAGCAATGTGATTGAATTATAGACAGTCTGGTGGTAAAAATAGACAAATGACAAAATATAAGAGACTGGGGAACATAATAATCAATATAAGTAAGGAGTTTGAGTCAAGATGGTTTAAACTTGATACTTTTTGGAAACATGACATCTATTGAGGTTGGAGAGCAGGGTGAAAATGATGGGTTTAGATTTATTTCTGGATTACTCTGGGTGACGATTTTAAGCATGTAGTTAGAAGTTTTACCTGGAGAGATATTTGGAAGTTGCCAAAAAAAAAAAAAAAAAAGAAAAAAAATAGGTAAATTCAAAGAAAAGTCTTTGGAGTAGAAGAGGAAGACTGCAGATAAAATCTTAGAGAATAATGCCTACATTTAGGATGGAGGTTGAAAAGAACTTGCCAAGAAAGAGTTACAAAAGAATCTGGGCACAGTGGTTCACGCCTGTAATCCCAGCACTTTAGGAGACTGAGGCGGGCGGATCACGAGGTCAGGAGATCGAGACCATCCTGGCAAACACGGTGAAACCCCGTCTCTACTAAAAATACAAAAAAATTAGCCAGGCATGGTGGTGGGCACCTGTAGTCCCAGCTACTCCGGAGGCTGAGGCAGGAGAATGGCGTGAACCCAGGGGGCGGAGCTTGCAGTGAGCGGAGATGGCGCCACTGCACTCCAGCCTGGGCAACAAAGCGAGACTCTGTCTCAAAAAAAAAAAAAAGTTACAAAAGAAAAGGGGGATAACCAAAATCAGTGCTTTATTTCAGGAGCCAAGGGAAGAAAGCATTTTTAGAATACTAGGGAGTAAGACAACACCATCAACGTCCACAGAGTAATTGAAAAGAATAAGCTGCTATCAGGCCTTTAAGTTTGGGGGTGACATAGTTATGGGGATATTCCACAGAAGAGGTTGAGGAGACTCAGAAAGGTGGATTGGAAGGGCTCACTTAATAGAAGCAGTAGTGGAGGAAGCAGAAGCAATGGACCATCCAATATGAATAGCCATGAAAGTAAGGAAAGGGCTTTGCTGTTGCTTCTTCCCATTTAACTGATAGCTCAGTGGATAAAAAAGGAGAGCTAGATAAACTTATTTGTTGAAAAATTACTGGAAGTTTGTTATATTGTTTAAATTGATTTCAACTTCAGACTGTTTAATAATGAACACATAGTTTAACCACCATAGGAATGAATTTGAGTTCTTTGCTCTGCATAACTTTAACAAGACAGATGTTAGTCTTTCAGCAAAGAAACAAAGGTTGTTCCCTAAATTACTTCAGATTTACAATGCAACAGAGCATTTTAATTACATTCATATGTGCAGACTTTTAAAAAATAATTTTTAAATGGTTTATTATGGTAATAGAAGCACATTTATGCCACATCATGCAACATGGAAAGCATATTCTCTCTGTTGAGTGGTGTAAAATGTTTGTAACTTTTGCATCTCACGTTTCTTGCTTTAAAAGTGCTACCATCATTTACATTCTCTAGTAATCCAATTGTGAATTTTATGGATATATATGAGCATGTGAGGACAGGGTGCCAGTGGAAAGCTAAGAAAAGGAGAAAGGTAAATAACAGCCAGAGAAGTTGGCAAGATTACTTTTTCTTCACCGTGCCAAGACAGCTATTTTAGCTGAAAATGAGGATGGGAGGTGCACAGGAATTTAGTTAGATATAGAAAGGTAAAAGCTGGGCAAACAATTCAGGTATGTAAGCAAGTTCAAGAGATGAATGAAGACATTATTCTGATGTCTGAAGAGCAGAGGTCAAAGGAAAGGTTGACTAACCAAAAGCCTTATGTGAACCCAGGGTAATCAATAACTGGGCTTGATTAGAGGTCTTGTAGAAGTGGTATATAGAAGAACAGAAGAAAGATATGGCCCCCAAGGTCGTATTTACCAGAGAGAAAGGTCTGAGAAACAAGCCACAAAAGAATTGGTCTATGAAACTTTTCTCAGAATCAATCTTCCCTCCCTCCGCCTTCCCTTGCTAAGTAATGGCTGGACACTACAGAAGTACTGTATACTCCTGGGTTTATCTTAGGATATGGATAGTGAATTACAAATGATATTTTAACCTGTCTATTGCCATTAATGTATAAATAAAACCATTTTCTTTATTAAAAAGTGCCAACCCCTATGGCCAATATTACAAAATTAATGTCTCTACTAAATGAAGAAAAAGGTTAAAAAATAAGAAGCAATTTAAAAAAAAAATCCCTCTTTTTGCCTAGCCAAAAAGAAAAAGAAAACAAAAAGTGAGTAGGATTTATTGTGAGAAAATGTAACCTTTAAAGCTGGCATGCTGTTTGAGTTACCTGCCTCTGAAGGGCAAGGCCCTAGAGAGATGCTTAACTAGGCAGGTATGATGATTGCAGTGCCCTTAGGGCAAGAGCAGAGGTGGAGATTGTCAACACGTAGGCAATAAAGGCTACCTACGCAAACTCTGGGCACTTTTACTTGGCTTGTTAAGTTGTATGCTATGTGCATGAGTGTTTTGGCTCATGAGAAAAACTCTAGTGCTATTAGAAAATGTCTGTTTCACATAGACAGTATCAAAACGGCTTTATCAGTCTTAAATAACGAAGAAGTAGCAGAAACAGATTTAGAATTTAATCTCTTGGTTTCTAGGTTTCCCGTCACTTGCTTCACCACTGATGATGTGCTCTGGTTTTCAACCAAATTCTGTGTGACTGCATAGCATTTGTAGCCCCATTCTTTGTGTTTGTGCAATGCACTGGTGTCCACAGTACGCATACCTTGAGTGATAGAGGTTTTTAGTTATAGAGGCATGGGCCATCACCAGGGTATATGAACAGATTTGTGATTCTAGGATATTATGCCAGTCCAGATTGGGAAAAGTTTTCAAAGGTTTAAAGGTTTTTCTGCGGGCTGCCTTTTGTTTCAGCAGAGTGGAGGGGGTTTAAAAACATGTACCCTTAATAGGACCAATAGAGTCTAAACTACATATTGTGTAACTTTTAGAAATTTTTCAAAGTACATATCTTAGCAACTTCAGAAGGGTGACATGAGGGTCATCCTCACTGGGGATGCTGTCCCATGTTGCTCCTTAGTTAGCAAGAAAAAGTAAATCGGCCGGGCGCGATGGCTCATGCCTGTAATCCCAGCACTTTGGGAGGCTGAGGCAGGTGGATCATGAGGTCAGGAGTTCAAGACCAGCCTGGCCAAGATGCTGAAACCCTGTCTCTACTAAAAATACAAAAATTAGCCAGGTGTGGTGTCAGGCGCCTGTAATCCCAGCTACTTAGCAGGCTGAGGCAGAAAATTGCTTGAACCCGGGAGGCGGAGGTTGCAGTGAGCTGAGATCCTGCCACTGTACTCTAGCCTGGGGCGACAGAGTAAGACTCTGTCTCAAAAAAAAAAAAAAGTAAATCAAAAGGTACTGGGACTCTAGAAGGTAAATCACTGCCAGTCGTCCCCCCAGTTCATTATCTGAAGTCAAAAGGCAAAGTTCTTTGTACTAATCCCGTACAGTCCTCTTCCTTTCCCCATCTAATTCTCTGTGCAGTAGCCCCCTCTTTCAAATGCTAAGTGGACCTGACTCCCATACAGAGAAGGAAAAACGGCCCTGTACAATGGCTCAGGCCTGTAATCCCAGCACTATGGGAGGCCCAGGCAGGCGGATCACCTGAGGTCAGGAGTTCAAGACCATTCTGATTAACTTGGTGAAACCCTGTCTTTACTAAAAATACAAAATTAGCTGAGCTTGATGGTGCATGCCTGTAATCCCAGCTACTTGGGAGGCTGAGGCAGGAGAATCGCTTGAACCCGGGAGGCGGAGGTTGCAGTGAATCAAGATCATGCCATTGCACTGCAGCCTGGGCAACAAGAGCAAAACTCTGTCTCAAAAAAAAAACAAAAAAAAAGAAGAAGAAGAAGAAGAAGAAGAAGAAGAAGAAGAAGAAGAAAGAAGAAGAAAGAAGAAGAAAGAAGAAGAAAGAAGAAGAAAGAAGAAGAAAGAAGAAGAAAGAAGAAGAAAGAAGAAGAAAGAAGAAGAAAGAAGAAGAAAGAAGAAGAAAGAAGAAGAAAGAAGAAGAAAGAAGAAGAAAGAAGAAGAAAGAAGAAGAAAGAAGAAGAAAGAAGAAGAAAGAAGAAGAAAGAAGAAGAAAGAAGAAGAAAGAAGAAGAAAGAAGAAGAAAGAAGAAGAAAGAAGAAGAAAGAAGAAGAAAGAAGAAGAAAGAAGAAGAAAGAAGAAGAAAGAAGAAGAAAGAAGAAGAAAGAAGAAGAAAGAAGAAGAAAGAAGAAGAAAGAAGAAGAAAGAAGAAGAAAGAAGAAGAAAGAAGAAGAAAGAAGAAGAAAGAAGAAGAAAGAAGAAGAAAGAAGAAGAAAGAAGAAGAAAGAAGAAGAAAGAAGAAGAAAGAAGAAGAAAGAAGAAGAAAGAAGAAGAAAGAAGAAGAAAGAAGAAAGAAGAAGAAGAAGCCGGGCGCAGTGACTCAAGCCTGTTATCCCAGCACTTTGGGAGGCCAAGGCAGGCGGATCATGAGGTCAGGAGATCGAGACCATCCTGGCAAACACGGTGAAACCCCGTCTCTACTAAAAATACAAAAAAATTAGCCGGGCCTGGTGGTGGGCGCCTGTAGTCCCAGCTACTCGGGAAGCTGAGGCAGGAGAATGGCGTGAACCCGGGAGGCGGAGCTTGCAGTGAGCTGAGATCCTGCCACTGCACTCCAGCTTGGGCGACAGAGCAAGACTCCCTCTCAAAAAAATAAATAAATAAAAAGAAATAAAAATGTATTGCTTCTTGGCCTTTTGGCTAAGGTCAAGTGTAGAAATAAAAAATTACACATTTGTTGGATTTGTTCCTTCAGAGTTTTTCCTTTTAAAATCTCTAGTGGGATAGATCCTGAGAAAGCATTTTATATCTTCCCTGGGAAGCAGGCTTAAGGAGTGTAGTTCCACTCTTCTCTCAGCTCTAGGAAAGTAGGGTGTAGACTGCAGGCTGCTCAAAGTATATCTATATGTCTATTAATATTTGTATTGGCATATATGTTAATTACCTTGCTAAATTTGGAAAATAACCCTTAAAAACCTACAATTCATTCATTAGCATTCTGTTTATATGATCCTGAGTGTAACACAAACAAGATACTTTTTATACTTTAGTTCCCTTAATTTTTGATTTCTATAATATAGTCAGTTTATAGTTAAATCTTAGGGAGACAAGGGAGAAGAAAGAAAAGTGACTGGATAGCAGCATGAGCTTTGCTGCCCTCCAAATAAGTACTGAAAAGATGAATATGAGTCTACTCTAATCATCTCAAAAGGAAGCAGTGAAAAACTGAACATTAGTATGTCCATGAACCTAATAGTAAAATGGCCACACTGAAACAAGAATTTATCTCAGACAAGACTCTTTGCCTTAGCACAATGAAAAATAAGTAATTTTACTGGGTGCAGTGGCTCACGCCTGTAATCCCAGCACTTTGGGAGGCCAAGGCAGGCAGATCACGAGGTCAGGAGTTCGAGACTAGCCTGGCCAACATAGTGAAACCCCGTCTCTACTAAAAATACAAAACTTAGTTGGGCATGGTGGCTCGCACCTGTAGTCCCAGCTACTCAGGAGGCTGAGGCAGGAGAATTGCTTGAACCCATGAGGTGGAGGTTGTGGTGAGCCAAGATGGCGCCACTGTACTCCAGCCTGGGCAAGAAAGTGAGACTCTGTCTAAAAAAAAAAGAAAAAGAAAAAGAAGTACTTTTTAAAAGTTGAAGTTCTCTTTATCTCTACCCCTAATGCCCAGTAATACCCTTAACACTAATACCTGCTTTTTAAATCCATGCATGTACCTATTTTGTAAAGCAAGAGAGTATTCAAAAAGGAATTGAGCCATAGAATATAAGAGCTAGATGTGCCCTTAGATTCCATTTGCTAAAACACTGTTCTGTGAACCAGTGTTAACATATGAAGTTTTCATCAGCCCGTAAATGATAATTTAAAACACACAGAAATTTAAACTAAATGTATTCAATATAAATAACTGCTCCTTTATTCTGAGATTATTTCCTTTACATATTTTTCATGATAAAATATCCTACTTTTATGAAATGATGGTGATGATAGATGGTAAGGATTTTCCTCTTAAAATAATAGCCTAATTTGGCAGTATAGAAAGTGCCTCCCGATTTTTTGCACAGTTTCTGAAATTCTAACACCTAAGAACAACTGGTCTAGTTTAATCTCCTTATTTCATAGCTGAGAAAAGTAAGGCCTAAGAGAAGTTAAGAGAGTTACTTAAGACTCAGTACCAGGAAATCATGGAATTAAAACTAGAACCTACACATTCATATTCCTAGTCCGCAGCTCTGAATAAAGCAATAAATCCCTCTCTTTTTCCTAAATAATACATTCTTTCTTTCTTTTTTCTTTTCTTTTCTTTTTCTTTCTTTCTTTCTTTTTTTTTTTTTTTTGAGACAGGGTCTCTCTCTGTTGCCCAGGCTGGAGTACAGTGGTGCCATCTCGGCCCACTGCAGCCTCGACCTCCTGGGCGCAAGCGATTCTCCCACCTCAGCCTCCTTAGTAGCTGGGACCACAGGCGCTCACCACATTGCCTGGCTAATTTTTGTATTTTTTGTAGAGATTGGGTTTCACCCTGTTGGCCAGGCTGGCCTCAAACTCCTGAGCTCAAGCAATCCTCCCGCCTCAGCCTCCCAGTGTGTTGGGATTACAGGCATAAGCTACCATGCCCAGCCCATATTTCTATTCTTAAATTAACTTGAACTTTGTCAATTTTATTTTTCTTCTTTTACCAGATTTATACTTCTTATATTTTGATGTGCCAGTATTTCATTGGGTTACCTTCATTATGCAGTTAATTTCATTTCTCAAGCACATTTTAATTATTGATTTCTCTTGTTTTATTAAAGTGAATTAAAGGTACATTTGTCTTGTCAAAAATTTAAGGCCTTTTTTGTCCTTGTACTAAGACTAAGTTCTCTCCCAGTTGGTATCATTTAATAAAGACATTGATTGCATTCTGCTTGGTTGCCTCCTGGTGCTGGCAAATGATTTCATTTTCTGGTGAAGTTTATGCTGACAAGTTGAATGGAAAATATACTTGTATAATACTTTTAATTACATTTTATATGCATTTATTTTATTTTGCTCTTTAGCAGGATTTTAGCATCCTCACAAAATATTATATGAATCAAGGAACTACCTAGTCACTTTGCTTTCTCTGCTGGAATTAAGCAATCAAGCCAATTGGAAAATTTAAATCCATGGATTATGGGTTCTAATTTCTGATCTGTAAATAAGCTAGTTTTGTCATAATATTATATATTTGTATAATACTTTATATAATAAACAGTTGTTTATTTCTTTTTGACATTCAGTGTATCTTTTACATACATTGTCAGGCTTTGTTTTTTCTGAAAACACTGTGAGGACATATTTGCTCTTACGCTCATTCAGTGGATGACATACTGAAGCTCAGATACCTTAAGTAATGTGCCCAAAGCAGCAGAACTAGCTAATAAGTCGCAGAGTCAGATTTAGAACCTCAGGTCATATGACTACAAGTCTTGTGTTTGTTCCATATCTTTGCTCTACAGTAATGTTTCTTTTTGCATATTAGTAGTAAAAATGGCTTTTCCCTTCTCTGTCAGATAATGGTATGATTCTTAGTAAAACATCCCATTTCCATTTTAATATCCTAGATTTTTTTTTTTTTTTTTTGAGACGGAGTCTGGCTCTACGGCCCAGACTGGAGTGCAGTGGCGTGATCTCGGCTCACTGCAAGCTCCGCCTCCCAGGTTCAAGCCATTCTCCTGCCTCAGCTTCCCGAGTAGCTGGGACTACATGCACCCGCCACCACGCCTGGCTAGTTTCTTTTTGTATTTTTAGTAGAGACGGGGTTTCACTGTGTTAGCCAGGATGGTCTTGATCTCCTGACCTCGTGATCCACCCGCCTTGACCACCCAAAGTGCTGGGATTACAGACGTGAGCCACCGCTCCCGGCCCCTAGAAATATTTTCAGATTGTTGAATTTGTTTTAGTGATTTCACCTGTCCAGATAACCTACCTGGAACATCATGATGAGAGGGGAGGGGAGAAAATAAATAGTATTGTTATAGAGTTTAAGCTCGAATTAAGTATAAAATCATAAACTCAATTAAATGTGATTAAATGAACCATTTTATAGCTTAACAGTATACAGACACATATTATTTATGTCAGCAAGAGAAACAGCCCACATTATTGGAAAGCCTATTTTTTAGATCATTCAAAATTGTTTCCTAAACTGTATAACCACCTTCCTCAAGGATGGATTACTTAATCAACAGTTCTGTAATAATTGGTTAAAACATTGGTTGGAGAGTATGGTCCCAACTTACCATATTCTAAAATAAATTTTGTAATGATTAAAGAAGCAAAAGCTGATAAAATGAATCAATAAAGGACAACAAAGCCTAGGTGGCTATTGTTTAATCTTAGGATAGGGCTGGGCTTACTGAGCATGAAAGTTTAGGAGAAAACCTCATGTAAATTTTGATAGATATGTGTCACTTGATCAATTCTGTAATTTTAAAAAAGTTTTAACAAAATTAAAAAGTAAATGATATCCTCTAGGAGATAGCTGAAATATATGTAACATCAAAATATATTGAATAAATGTATTGTTCATACATTTGGGGCATCATCATGAATTTTTAATTAAATATTAAAGTGTAACTTCAGCATTGTCCCTTGACGTATAATTGGAAATTGCCATTGACTAGTCTCACTGGTAAAAGGAGAAATGATTAAAAGTGGATAGGTTAGGCTGGGCATGGTGGCTCACGCGTGTAATCCCAGCACTTTGGGAGGGTGAGGCAGGTAGATCACTTGAGGTCAGCAGTGCAAGACCAGCTTGGCCAACATGGTGAATCCCCGTCTCTACTGAAAATACAAAAATTAACTGGGCGTGGTGGTGCACGCCTATAATCCCAGCTACTCAGGAGGCTGAGGCAGGAGAATCACTTGAACCTGGGAGGTGGAGGTTGCAGTGAGCTGAGATCTCGCCACTGCACTCCAGCCTGGGTGATAGAGCAAGACTCCGTCTAAAAAGAAAAAAAGGAAAGTAATAAATAATTATTACTATTAATAAATGGAAAGTAATACAAAGTCTAAGCCCGCACTGGCCTACCATGTTACAAATTTTTAATGTTGAAATATTGTGTTCTACATATTAAAGAAATAAAAGGGAAGCAAATAACATTATGTTGTTGAAAAAAAAGAGTAAGCATCTGTGGGTCAGTCGTAAACATGATTGTTCATACAGCAGAAAAGCTTATCATTAGCTGGGTAGTTAACTTAGAAGCAAATAAATAAAAATGTGTGTGTAAAGGGAGCACAAGTTAATTATTTGACATGATGCCATTGTTTTTCAAAATAAAGCATTCTTTGCAAGATTTAATTGCAATAAATGACTAAAATCATAACTATATTTTCTTTTTTGAGACGGAGTCTCGCTCTGTCACCGAGACTTGTAGTGCAGTGGCCGGATCTCAGCTCACTGCAAGCTCCGCCTCCCGGGTTCACGCCATTCTCCTGCCTCAGCCTCCCGAGTAGCTGGGACCACAGGCACCCGCCACCTCGCCCGTCTAGCTTTTTGTATTTTTTACTAGAGACAGGGTTTCACCGTGTGAGCCAGGATGGTCTCGATCTCCTGACCTCATGATCCGCCCGTCTCGGCCTCCCAAAGTGCTGGGATTACAGGCTTGAGCCACCACGCCCGGCTCCATAACTATATTTTCAAGTATGAGATAAAATATGAAAGAATATGTCAATGATATCTTAAGCAGCTACTAATTATTAGAAACACATGGGGACAATTGCACAGGCTAGCAAAGCTCAGTAGCTTATCACTGGATCCAGAACTCAGAATCAGAATTATAGTCATACACATACACACACACAAGTACGTGTGTATAGTTTTGTTGTATTGCAGTATACAGAGAAAGAACAATCAAAAGGGATTTTCAGTATTATATCTTACCTTTGTTCATGCAGTTCCATGTTGCTGCCTTCTTATCTGCTCTTAAGCCAACCAGGATATAACAGAAGATTGTAGGCATTAGGACATCATCAGATGCTAACAGAAATTTGTTGATAGAAAATATGGTTCTAGTGGTATAAAATTCACAAAAGTAATAACAAGAGGATTTGTCATCAAATGTTAATAAACACAGAAATGGTAGAGATACCAGGAAAGAAATAACTTGAAATGCTTCAATTATGAGCTAGTACTGGAAATTTGTTAAAGAAAAAACAGGAAAATGTTCACTCTGACTTTTACCAACAATTTCTTTCTAGATTGAAATATAGGAAATGAGCCAGGTATCACTGTATAGTTATGTTAAATGCAATTTCTATATTGAGAGTGTATATTGGCAACTGGTACACATCTGATTTTCATTTGGAAAATGTAAATGAAAAAGGATTTTTTTTTTTTTTTGAGACGGAGTTTTGCTTTTGTTGCTCAGGCTGGAGTGCAACGGTGCGATTTTGGCTCACTGCAACCTCCGCTTCCCAGGTTCAAGCGATTCTCCTGCCTCAGCCTCCCAAGTAGCTGGGATTACAGGCATGCGCCACCACGCCTGGCTAATTTTATATTTTTAGTAGAAACGGAGTTTCACCATGTAGGTCAGGCTGGTCTTGAATTCCTGACCTCAAGTGATCCACCAGCCTCAGCCTCCCAAAGTGCTGGGATTACAGGTGTTAGAAAGTTTTGAGGAAATACATAAAAAAAATAATGTGTAACTGGTAAAAGAAAATTAAATGAAAAGTAAATACAAGTCAAGGCTAGTTCCTGTTCTGCCACTGCCTGGCTGCTGTACAGACTATACTCATATGCTATCTCTATTCCCTCTCATGTGCCAAAAGAAAAGTGGTAACTTAATTCATAAATGTATAATGAGGACTAATTGCATTCCCCATGAGATATGTTCTGAGTCATGTGGAAGGTTATCTGTGCATTCATGTACATAAGTATATACACATATAGACACAACTCATAAACAGAACTTCCTAATACTCAAGAAATTATGTGCTTACATTTTCTATATATGCCTCATTTTAAGAATAGTTCAAATTAGAATATCTTAGGACCATAAGAAGGAGAAACACTGTGTGATTCTTCATCTCATATAAGGTAGAGTGTAAGTTATTCTTATAAACTTCCTTCAGACATCTAACAATCGATGACATATGTAAGAAATTTAGTTAGCCTATTTTATTGGAAGATAATTCTATAGTAGTTCATGAGCTATATCTGCATTTTAAAGTATATTTACTGTGCCTTGCTTACTATAGATCACATTTGTTTCAGTTCTCGTTTACCAGGAGCATGGTAGGGTGATATTTATATATTTGATTTGCAGAATTAGTAGCTTCAGCTTAACAAATGGCTACTCTTCAGCCTTTTCCCAAGGTTAAGTTTGAAGTGTTCAGATCATTTTATTATTTTCCTTGACCACAACCACGTTGGCTGTCAAGGGCTAAGATATTTACTAATTTGACCAGGTTGTTCTTTAAAAAACCAGTTATTTTAATTCTTTTTTTTTTTTTTTTTTTTTTTTTTGAGACTGAGTCTCACTCTGTCGCCCAGGCTGGAGTGCAGTGGCAGGATCTCAGCTCACTGCAAGCTCCGCCTCCCGGGTTTACACCATTCTCCTGCCTCAGCCTCCCAAGTAGCTGGGACTACAGGCGCCCACCACCTCGCCCGGCTAGTTTTTTTTTTTTATTTTTTAGTAGAGACGGGGTTTCACCGTATTAGCCAGGATGGTCTTGATCTCTTGACCTCATGATCCGCCCGTCTTGGCCTCCCAAAGTGCTGGGATTACAGGCTTGAGCCACCGCGCCCGGCCTTTTAATTCTTTTCTCTATTTCCCCAGCCTTGTGTATTTCCAGTGGAATAAAAATAAATAGAAAATGCTATTCAGTATTCTAAAGCAAGCCAGTTATGTTTGCATCACTTAGACAGCTTTATAGGACTCAGAAAGAGAGACTGTCAGATTCATGAGAGTCAGCTGAAAACTATTTGTTTCTTTCAAAAGACAAGGGGAATGAATGATTCTGGTGCATGTCTCATGAATGTTGAGAAGCTCATCTTACAGTTAAAAAGAAAAAGTCATTGGATGACTCTAGAGATATATGTAAGAAACCTAAGGATTCTGTTTTATTTACCTAAAATGTTTCTGGTCAAATCAGTGAGGTATACTAACAACAACAACAACAACAAAATACACACATATGCATATATACATATATATACACACACACACACGCATATATACATATATATATGTGGTCACAAAAGTTTTTCTGTGAAAACTTATGAAGGGGATGAAACTAGAACTCATTTAATTTGAATATGTACATTATACATATTTGGCACAAATTTAATTTGTACTTAATGTTTTTCCTTTTATAATTAATAAAAGTTTATTCCTATGTAAAATATTATGAATTTACAGAATCAGCAGCAATGCCTTAAGTATATTATTTCTTCTGATCTTTTATTCTATTAAAATTATAACCTCTTTAAGCTAATGATCCATGCCAGCTACCACATTTTTATCAGTGCACTGCTGACTATAGAAAAGTAAGAACCTGATGGGTTTAAGCACATATATTGAACTTCACCTACATAGTTTAAGCAATATGGTCTTCTGTTATCATAAAGTCACAGTGATTTCCCAACACATTCATTTGCTGTTTCCATCCCTGACAGCTCACAAATCCCCTCATACTTCGACAGCATTATATTTTGTTAAGAAAGGAAAGCAGGAGATATCTTTTATATTTCAAATATATTAGGTTGACATGTGAGCCGTGGCCAAACTTGATTAAAGGTGAGAGGAAGTCAATGTAGAAAGAAGAATTCACAAACAGAGAAGTGCTTTGGGAGGGTGGGGTCAGAGCAGGTAGTAGATGGGAGGAAAAGCACCTAGCCATAAGCTAAGGTATGTTTCAGAGGAAGGCAATGCTGAGTTTTTCTCTTATCCTATTTTTATAATCTCCCGTTATAATATAGCCACCCTCAATCTAAGTAATCATCCCATAAGGTGGTTTTTTGGAGGATTATGTTAACATATGTATATGTGTGTATGTATATATGTGTGTGTGTGTGCATGTGTGTATCTGAGCATAAAAACTGATAATATGTTGCTTATAAAAATAACTTGATCATGTTGTATAACTTAAATTGCTTTTATTCCATATATATGTATGGAGAATGTGTATACATGCATATATACATGTACACATGTATCTCTATGTATATGTGTGTATCTGTATCTTTTTATTAACATTTGCCAATGGCATAATTCTACACTCCAGTCTCCCAAGAAAACATTTATGGAAAGCTTGATCCAGGGATATTTCTTTCTTTACATCATGTTCCTTGCTTCTTTATTGAAGCAATTTCTATTTTTCCTTCTTTCCTGATCTCCCACAATGTTCTAGTTCTTGTGAGATATTAGTTTTCTCAGCACTGAAGTTGAAACCTTTCCATATACCAACTGCTGTTTTCAGTTCTGATTTCAACCAGGACTTGGTGGAGGAGTAGGGTAGGGAAACTTCCTGAAACCTTGTTGATATTAACAGCAACTTAATCCTTTGGCTTCTACTCTTATTTTGATGGACTGTACATTCATGCTCTTATCTTTGGATTATCTGACACTTTTTCAGCCGTGAAGAAATCGGAATATATGGTCTGTTGTATTTCCTTTCTAAGTACTTTTTAAAGGTTACCTACTTTTAAAAGAGCTAGACCAAGTATAATAAAAAGTATACACCTTTTTATTTGGGGGATGGAGGAGCCAAGATGGCCAAATAGAAACAGCTCTCGTCTGCAGCTCCCAATGAGATAAATGCAGAAGGGAGATACCTAGTTGATCTCATTGGGACTGGTTAGACAGTGTGTGCAAGCCACAGAGAGTGAGCAGAAGCAGGATGGGGCATCGCTTCTCCCAGGAAGTGCAAGGAGCCAGGGACCTCCTTCCACCAGCCAAGGGAAGCGGTGAGGGGCGGTGCTACCCGCCTCAGATTCTATGCTTTTTCCATGAATTTTTGCAATCTGCAGATCAGGAGATTCCCTCATATGCCTATACCACCAGGGCCCTGGGTCTCAAGAACAAAACTGGGTAGCTGTTTGGGCAGGCACCGAGCTAGCTGCAGGAGTTGTTTTTGTACCCCAGCAGTGCCTGGAACCCCAGCAAAACAGGAGAACCATCTACTCCCCTGGAAAGGTGGCTGAAGCCAGAGAGCCAAGTGGTCTCGCTCAGCAGGTCCCACTCCTATGGAGCTCAGCAAGCTAAGAACCACTGGCTTGAAATTCTCGCTGCTAGCACAGCAGTCAGGAGTCGACCTGGGATGATCAAGCTTGGTGATAGGGAGGGTCATCCGCCATTACTGAGGCTTTAGTAAGTGGTTTTCCCCTGACAGTGCTGAGGAAACTGGCAGGTTTGGACTGGGCGGAATTCACCACAGTGCGGCAAAGCGGCTGTGGCCAGACTGCTTCTCTAGATACCTACTCAGGGGCAGGGCCTCTCTGAAGGAAATGCCACAGCCCCAGTTAGAGGCTTACAGATAAAACTCTCATCTTCCTGAGACAGAGTACCTGTGGGGAGGGGCAGCTGCAGGCGCAGCTTCAGTGGACTTAATCTTTCCTGCCTGCTGGCTCCGAAGACAGCAGCTGATCCTGACCAGGGGGATTCTCCCAGCACAGCACACCAGCTCTGGTAAGGCTCAGTCTGCCTCCTCAGGTGGGTCCGTGACCCCCGTGCCTCCTGACTAGGAGAGACCTCCCAACAGGAGTTGACAAATACCTCATACAGGAGAGCTCTGTCTGGCATCAGGCCAGTGCCCTTCTGGGATGAAACTTCCAGAGGAAGGAGCAGATAACAATCTTTGCTCTTCTGCAGCCTCCACTGGTGATACCCAGGTGAACAGGGTCTGGAGTGGATCTCCAGCAAACTCCAGCAGAACTGCAGAAGAGAGGCCTGTTAGAAGAAAAACTAACAGAAAGCAACAACAGCATCAAAAAGAAATACCCTCACACACAAAAACCCCATCCAAAGGTCGTCAGCCTCAAAGATCAAAGGTAGATAAATCCATGAAGATGAGGAAAAACCAGCACAAAAACTCTGAAAATTCCAAACGCCAGAATGCTTCTTCTTCTCCAAATGATCGCAACACCTCTCCAGCAAGGGCACAAAACTGGATGCAGATTGAGATTGATGAATTGACAGAAGTAGACTTCAGAAGGTAGGCAATAACAAACTCCTCTGAGCTAAAGGATCATGTTCTAACCCAGTGCAAGGAAGCTAAGAACCTTGATCAAAGGTTACAGGAACTGCTAACTAGAATAACCAGTTTAGAGATGAACATAAATGACCTGATGGAGCTGAAAAACACAGCACAAAATCTTTGTGAAGCATACACAAGGATCAATAGCTGAATCAATCAAGCAGAAGAAAGGATATCAGAGATTGAAGACCACCTTGCTGAAATAAGGTGTGCAGACAAGATTGGAGAACATAGAATGAAAAGGAATGAATAAACCCACCAAGAAATATGGCATTATGTGAAAAGACCAAACATATGATTGGTGTACCTGAAAGTGACAGAATGGAACCAAGTTGGAAAACATCCTTCAGGATATTATCCAGGAGAACTTCCCCCACCTAGCAAAACAGGCCAACATTCAAATTCAGAAAATACAGAGAACACCACTAAGGTACTCCACGAGAAGATTAACCCCAAGACAAATAATCATCAGATTCTCTAAGGTTGAAATGAAAGAAAAACTGTTAAGGGCAGTCAGAGAGAAAGGTTAGGTCACCTACAAAGGGAAGCCCATCAGACTAACAGTGGATCTCTCTACAGAAACCCTACAAGCCAGAAAAGAGTGGGGGCCAATATTCAACATTCTTAAAGAATTTTCATCCCAGAATTTCATATCCAGCCAAACTAAGCCTGGTTAGCAAAGGAGAAATAAAATCCTTTCCAGACACGCAAATGCTGAGGCATTTTGTCACCACCAGGCCTGCCTTGCAAGAGCTCCTGAAGGAAGCACTAAATATAGAAAGGAAAAACCGGTACCAGCCACTACAAAAACATACCAAAATATAAAGACCAATGACACTATGAAGAAACTGCATCAACTAATGTGCAAAATAACCAGCTAGCATCATGATGACAGGATCAAATTCGCACAAAACAATATTAACCTTAAATGTAAATGGGCTAAATGCCCCAATTAAAAGACACAGACTGGCAAATTGGATAGAGAGTCAAGACCCATCGATGTGCTGTATTCAGGAGACCCATCTCACATGCAAAGACACACATAGGCTCAGAATAAAGGGATGGAAGAATATTTACCAAGCAAATGGAAAGAAAAAAAAAAAAAAAAAAACAGGGATTGCAATCCTAGTCTCTGATAAAACACACTTTTAAACCAACAAAGATCAAAGGGGACAAAGGAGGGTACTACATAATGGTATAGGGATCAATACAACAAAAAGAGCTAACTATCCTAAATACATATGCACCCAATACAGGAGCACCTGGAATCATCAAACAAGTTCTTAGACACCTACAAAGAGACTTAGACTCCCACATAATGATAGTGGGAGACTTTAACACCCCACTGTCAATGTTTGACAGATTAACAAGACAGAAAATTAACAAGCATATTCAGGACTCAAACTCAGCTCTGGATCAAGTGGACCTAATAGACATCTACAGAACTCTTGGCCCCAAATCAACAGAACATACATTCTTCTCAGCACCACATGGCACTTATTCTAAAATGGACCACATAATTGGAAGTAAAACACTCCTCAGCAAATGCAAAAGAATGGAAATCATAACAAGTCTCTCAGACCACAGTACAATCAAATTAGAACTCAGGATTAAGAAACTCACTCAAAGTTGCAACAACTACATGGAAATTAAACAACCTCCTCCTGAATGACCCCTGGGTATATAACAAAATTAAGGCAGAAATCAAGAAGTTCTTTGAAACCAGTGAGAACAAAGAGACAATGTACCAGAATCTCTGGGACACAGCTAAAGCAGTGTTAAGAGGGAAATTTATAGCACTAAGTGCCCACATCAGAAAGCTGGGAAGATCTCAAATTGACACCCTAACATCACAATTAAAAGAACTGGAGAAGCAAGAGCAAACAAATTCAAAAGCTAGCAGAAGACAAGAAATAACTACGATGAGAGCAGAAATGAAGGAGATAGAGACACGAAAAAACTTTCAAAAAAATCAATGAATCCAGGAGCTGATTTTTTGAAAAGATTAACAAAATAGATGGATGCTAGTCAGACTAATAAAGAAGAAAAGAGAGAAGAATCAAATAGACAATAAAAAAATGATAAAGGCGATATCACCACTGGTCCCACAGAAATATAAACTATCATCAGAGAATACTATAAACACCTCTACACAAATAAAGTAGAAAATCTAGAAGAAATAGATAAGTTCCTGGACACATACACCCTCCCTTCCTGGACACATATACCCTCCCAAGACTAAACCAGGAAGAAGTCGAATCCCTGAATAGACCAATACCAAGTTCTGAAATGGAGGCAGTAATTAATAGCCTACCAACCAAAAAAAGCCCCAAACCAGATGGATTCACAGCCGAATTCTACCAGAGGTACAAAGAGGAGCTGGTACCATTCCTTCTGAAACTATTCCAAACAACTGAAAAAGAGAGACTCCTCCCTAATTCATATTATGAGGCCAGCATCATCCTGATACCAAAACGTGGCAGAGACACAACAGAAAAAAAAAGAAAACTTCAGGCCAATATCCCTGATGCACTTCAATGCAGAAATCCTCAATAAAATATTGGCAAACCGAATCCAGCGGCACATCAAAAAGCTTATCCACCATGATCAAGTTGGCTTCATCCCTGGCATGCAAGGCTGGTTCAATGTTTGCAAATCAGTAAACACAATCCATCACATAAACAGAACCAATGACAAAAACCGCATGATCATCTCAATAGATGCAGCAAAGGCCCTCAATAAAATTCAACATTGTTTCATGTTAAAAACTCTCAACAAAGTAGGCATTGATTGAACATACCACAAAATAGTAAGAGCTATTTATGACAAACCCATAGCCAGTATCATACTGAATGGGCAATAGCTGGAAGCATTCTTTTTGAAAACCTGCACAAGACAAGGATGCCCTCTCTCACCACTCCTATTCAACATAGTATTGGAAGTTCTGGCCAGGGCAATCAGGCAAGAGAAAGAAATAAAGGATATTCAAAAAGGAAGAGAGGAAGTCAAATTGTCTCTGTTTGCAGATGACATGATTCTATATTTAGAAAACCCCATCCTCTCAGCCCCAAAACTCTTTAAGCTGATAAACAACTTCAGCAAAGTCTCAGGATACAGGATCAATGTGCAAAAATCACAAGCATTTCTATACAGCAATAATAGACAAACAGAGAGCGAAATCATGAATGAACTCCCATTCACAGTTTCTACAAAGATAATAAAATACCCAGGAATACAACTTGCAAGGAATGTAAAAGACCTCTTCAAGGAGAACTACAAACCACTGCTCAAGGAAATAAGAGAAGACACAAACAAATGGAAAAACAGCCCATGCTCTTGGAGAGGAAAAGTCAATATTGTGAAAATGGCCATACTGCCCAAAGTAATTTATGGAGTCAGTGCTATTCCCATCAAGCTACCATTGACTTTCTTCACAGAATTAGAAAAAAAAAAAACTACTTTAAATTTCATATGGAACCACAAAAGAGCCTGTATAGCCAAGACAATCCTGAGTAAAAAGAACAAAGCTGGAGACATTGCACTACCTGATTTTAAACTATACTACAAGGCTGTAGTAACCACAACAGCATAGTACTGGTACCAAAACAGACATATAGACCAATGGAACAGAACAGAGACCTCAGAATATAACACCACACATCTAAAACCATCTGATCTTCAACAAACCTGACAAAAAAAAACCAATGGGGAAATGATTCCCTATTTAATAAATGATGCTTGGAAAACTGGCTAGCCATATGCAGAAAACAGAAACTGGACCCCTTCCTTACACCTTATCCAAAAATTAACTCAAGGTGAATGAAAGACTTAAATATAAATCCCAAAACCATAAAAACTGTAGAAGAAAACCTAAGCAATACCATTCAGGACATAGGCATGGGCAAAGACTTCCTGACTAAACTGCCAAAAGCAATGGCAACAAAAGCCAAAACTGACAAATGGGATCTAATTAAACTAAAGCGCTTCTGCACAGCAAAAGAAACTAGCACCAGAGTGAACAGGCAACCTACAGAATGGACGAATATTTTTGCATTCTACCCATCTGACAAAGGTCTAATATCCAGAATCTACAAGGAACTTAAGTATATTTACAAGAAAAAAAAAATCAAAAAGTAGGCAAAGGATATGAACAGACACTTCTCAAAAGAAATGTGGCCAACAGACATATGAAGTAAAGCTCATCATCACCGGTCATTAGAGAAATGCAAAACCACAATGAATACCATCTCATGCCAGTCAGAATGATGATTATTAAAAAGTCAGCAAACAATAGATGCTGGTGAGGCTGTGGAGAAATAGGAATTATTTTATACCATTGGTGGGAGTGTAAATTAGTTTAACCATTGTGGAAGACAGTGTGGCGATTCCTCAAGGATCCAGAACCAGAAATACCATTTGACCCAGCAATCTCATTACTGGGTATACACCCAAAGGATTATAAATAATTCTATTATAAAGACACTTGCACCAGTATGTTTATTGCAGCACTATTTACAATAGGAAAGACATGGAACCAACCCAAATGCCCATCAATGATAGAATGGATAAAGAAAATGTGACACATATCCACCACGGAATACTATACAGCCATAAAAAAGAATGAGATCATGTCCTTTGCAGGGACATGAATGAAGCTGGAAGCCATCATCCTCAGCAACCTAACACAGAAAGAGAAAACCAAACACCTCATGTTCTCACTCATAAGTGAGAGTTGAACAATGAGAACACATGGACACAGGGAGGGGACCAACACACACCAGGGCCTGTCATGGGGTTGGAGTCAAGGGGAGGGAGAGCATTAGGACGAATACCTAAGGCATGCAGGGCATAAAACCTAGATGATGGGTTGATGGATGCAGCAAAACACCAAGGCACATATATACCTATATAACAAACTTGCACATTCTGCACATGTATCCCAGAACTTAAAGTAAAACCAAAAATAAAAATTAAAAAGTATACACCTTTTTATCAGCATTTTGGTTTTTTTTTTTTTTTTTTTTTTTTTTGAGTTAGAGTTTCGCTCTTGTTGCCCAGGCTGGATTACAGTGGCGCAATCTCGGCTCACCGCAACTTCTGCCTCCCGAGTTCAAGCGATTCTCCTGCCTCAGCCTCCAAGTAGCTGAGATTACAGGCATGTGCCACCACCCCGGCGAATTTTTTATTTTTAGTAGAGATGGGGTTTCTCCATATTGGTTAGGCTGGTCTTGAACTCCCAACCTCAGGTGATCCGCCCACCTCATCCTCCCAAAATGCTGGGATTACAGGCGTGAGCCACCACGCCTGGCCTTTATCAGCATTCTTTAACTCTGTCTCTTCCAAGCTACTTCTAAAAATGACATGTTGTAAAAAGACTAATTTATTTAAAAGTTGGAATGATTCTGAACATAGTTATCATGAGGTCCTAAAATGCTGTTTCATTTTCATTATGGGGGTTAGTAGGGAAAATGGATACTTATGTCATAGATTCTTTTACATTGAAAGACTTGGATCATACATGAAAACATGTATAGAGGCATACATAATGCATATAATCAGATGATCAATTTATAATATCCTTATATCTTAGTCATATCTATTGTGATGCTGAATGATAGTTAAACATTCATTTAGCATTTGACACATCTTACGCTCTGCTGAGGTTATGCTAAAAGAAACTTTTTTAAAATTGATGAAGATAGTATGTTTGACAGAAAAAATCAATATGAGTGTACCTATCAAGGGGCAGGCAATGCTTTTAAAATGCTATGGGTCAGGAACACTCAGGCATATATAGTTGCGATACATTAAAAGCATCCTTTCCAGTAATAATATCATTTGGAAGAATTATTTTAATGGCCTGTGACCCTGTTTCTATAATTCTATTACCAATTACCTTGACTATGTTTTCAAAAGATGCTTTAAGTTTTGGATTCTGGTATTCTAATCTCAGAATCTCACAGTGACCTCCTGTTATCTACTCACTTGCTACTGCCAGTGTCTTGGACCATAAATTGAACTCACTGTTATCTTATGGAATTTTGGCGCTGTTTCTAATCACTCCTTTATCATGCTAACAGTATCTTTATCGTTGTTTTGGCTAAATTAATAGCTAAACTAGATATTTGCACGTTTTATCTAATCACCTATGAAGAAAGTACTTTACCAATATAGTGAAAAATGTTACCAGTCATATAGCATTAATGCCACATAACAATGTTTACAGCATTCAGTTGAAGCACTTTAATATTTTAAACCCAAGTTAGATTGAAAGCTACTCATTCAGCAAGCATTTTAGGGATTTTATGGACATCTTTTAAGATAGTCTATGGGACGTTTGTAACATTAATCACAAGAATGGAGATGATGATGATGATGGCAGCTCACATTTATGAAGCTCATAGTATATGTCAGACTCTATTCTAAGGACTTTACATGAATTAATTCATTTAATCTTTACCAGAACCTTAGGAGGTAAGAACCATCCAATTTTAGAGATGTAAATACTGAGGTACTAAGCAGTTAAGTGACGCACCCAAAGTTAGAAAACTAGGAAGGGTCAGAGCCAAAATTGGACCCCCACTTTTTTTCATGCCTCAGATTGAGATAGTAAGATTTTGTCTTCTGCCCAGTATTTGATTAATACACTTTATGGAAATTCACAAAAGTAATATTTTCATTAAGCATTGCTTGTCAGTCATGATCCATATATGCAGAGGACTAAAGAGTGTGCAATGATGATTGATTTTCATACTGAAATTCTTTCTTTTATTTTGTTGAATGAAGAAATTTGTCACAAGAGTGAATCAGGGCCAGGTGTGGTGGCTCACACCTGTAATCCCAGCACTTTGGAATGCCAAGGTGGGTGGATCCCGAGGTCAGGAGTTCGAGACCAGCCTGGCAAACATGGTGAAACCCTGTCTCTACTAAAAATAGAAAAATTTCCCAGGCATGGTGGAGCGTATCTGTAATCCCAGCTACTCAGGAGGCTGAGGCAGGAGAGTCACTTGAACTTGGGAGGCAGAGGTTTCAGTAAGCTGAGATCATACTATTGCACTCCAACTTCAGTGACATAGTGAGACTCTGTCTCCCCCTCCCAAAAAGAAAAGTGAATCAGCATGGAAATGAAAACGTTCAAGTGTCTTTTCTTGTAATTATTTTTTATATCCATCCATCCATCTGGAACTCACTGTGTGACCAATACCGTAATGAGTGATAAGAATATAATAGTAAACAAGACATGGTCCCTTTTTCAAAAAACTTAATTGAACTCAGGAAGAGAATGGAAACCCATTTATCCTTGTTGATTATATATTCACCTGCCTGAAGGCAGATTCACTCTGAAGGAGTCAACCAGTTCTGCAATTCAGATTGTAAGAATAAATTTTACTTCAAAATAGAATTTAATTTGCTTAATTTGTTTCAGTCTGTTTTCAGATTAGCTTGAATCTAATTAATGCATTAGCTACTATTAGATAAGGAGCGCTTTTCTGTGTTCGCTACTTTTGCCAAAAGGGAATGACTGACAAAATCCTATATAAATTTAAGGTACAAAATACTCTGTTTTCTGTGGCAATATATCTTTAGAAAGGAATGTATAGACTTTCTGGGTGTTTTGAGATAATAAAATATTCTAACAAATGTTCTTACAAAAAATATCTTTTGAGTGGGATGCTCATTCTGTTGGCCCAGAATTAAGTGGACTATTATGTAAGCCTTTGCATTATTTCACTTTTTATCATTTATTTTTTAAACAACATTAAGGCAACAAAAGGATGTTTCTGATATTCCTCTCCCAGTAATGTAAAGCAGTGGTGAGGGTTTTTTTTTTTTTGGGGGGGGGGGGTCATTATTTTAAGGTTTTTTTTTCCCAGTCTTTATCAATAGGTAATGTTTATAGGTCTTCATTTCCATTTATTACACTTAACATTTTAAAGTATGATACTCTTTCTATGTTGCTACACTTACTACAGAATCATTTCTAATTATTATGTAATCCTGACTCAAATTGATATACTGAACATCATCAATCAGTCTTCTATAGAGCACAAAGACCTTAATCCTTTCATTATTAAATATAACTTTACATTTTCTGTCTTTATGTATCTTTTATCTTCTCCCTTTGATTATTTCCTTTTAGATGTAGCAAGATCTGTAAACATTTTTCTACTCTTCAATTTTCTAGAAAAATTGTTTTCCAGGAAGATTGTATCAATGTATATAATCATCAGGAATAAATAAGCATATGAGTTTCATCACCGCCTCAAAAACAGTAGTTTTATGTATTTTATGTTACTCTGACTTCCAAAGAGAGATAGCAAGAAGTGCTCATAAAAACAAGCAAATGCCCAAATTCAATAAACTGTAAAAGTAAAACTGAGGCATTTTTAAAAATTGTGCCAATACATATAAAGTGGTAAGCTTTTTGTTATAACTTAAATTCCTATGACTCTGAATGAAAAATATTTTCCTTTTTTAATTAACTTTGACACTTCATTTGTGAATCGATTTCATATATTGTCTATTGATTAAGATCAAATGTTTAACACTTTATGTAGCTTGAATTCTTTATATAACAAATATTTATTGCAAATGTTTTCCTATTCTGTTTAATTACAGTTAATTATAATTATCACTAGGACTTGATATGTTTGTATGTTAAAATAGTAAGGTACTTTAAACTTATTATTGTTTAAATTTAATAATTAAATTTTATATTATAAAGTTTAATTATTGAATAATTTAAACTTATTCTCACTTAATTTTTAAGTGAACTAATTGTTTTGGAATCATATATATTAATTGAGTCTATCAGAACTGATATGCTATACTAACTGCATTTTATTCTTAGGACCATTTATAATCCTATTCTTAATGATTTTAATGGAAATCACTTCTTTTTTTAATTTTATTTATTTATTTATTTTTATTATTATTATACTTTAAGTTCTAGGGTACATGTGCATAACGTGCAGGTTTGTTACATATGTATACTTGTGCCATGTTGCTGTGCTGCACCCATCAACTCGTCATTTACATCAGGTATAAATCCTATGCAATCCCTCCCCCCTCCCCCCTCCCTAAAATCACTTCTTAATTAGTATAGCTTTTAGTATATCTTTTGAACATGTCACCTTTACTTTCTTTTCTTTTTTTTTTTTTTTTGGAGACGGAGTCTCGCTCTGTCACCCAGGCTGGAGTGCAGTGGCCGGATCTCTGCTCACTGCAAGCTCCGCCTCCCGGGTTTATGCCATTCTCCTGGCTCAGCCTCCCGAGTAGCTGGGACTACAGGCGCTCGCCACCTCACCCGGCTAGTTTTTTGTACTTTTTAGTAGAGACGGGGTTTCACCGTGTTAGCCAGGATGGTCTCCATCTCCTGACCTTGTGATCCGCCCGTCTCGGCCTCCCAAAGTGCTAGGATTACAGGCTTGAGCCACCGCGCCCGGCCTACTTTCTTTTCTTTTCTTTTCTTTTCTTTTCTTTTTTTTTTTTTTTGAGAAAGAGTCTCGCTCTGTCGCCCAGGCTGGAGTGCAGTGGCCAGATCTCAGCTCACTGCACGCTCCGCTTCCCGGGTTTACGCCATTCTCCTGCCTCAGCCTCCGAGTAGCTGGGATTACAGGCGCCTGCCACCTCGCCCGGCTAGTTTTTTTTTGTATTTTTAGTAGAGACAGGGTTTCACCGGGTTAGCCAGGATGGTCTCGATCTCCTGACCTTGTGATCCACCCGTCTCGGCCTCCCAAAGTGCTGGGATTACAGGCTTGAGCCACCGCGCCCGGCCTCACCTTTACTTTCATTTCTGTTATAGGAAAGTGTCTTGTGTTAAGTACATGCCCGAAGCTAGAAATTTCTCAGTTTAAAAAGTGTATTTTCTATTATGTTTTTTCCAGCATTGTATTTTCCCTGGCTTTGTTCATTCTGCTGTTTAACAAACACTGTGTGTTTTTATGTGGTTATAACAATGATGAGACATTGACTTATGGAATTAACATAGACACATGGAAAGTATTTTATGTTACTGACATAAAAAGAAACCAGTTCTGGGCCATGATTGAGACCGGGAGCTACTGAGGTTCAACAGTTTCTATTCCACAGAGTGCCATTTTGTCCCAAATGATTGATGACATTCTCTTGCCCTATTCTCCACAGATTATAAGAACACTGTTGCAATCTAGAGCTTCCGTAGATACCCGCTTCATTAAGCATGATCCCAAAATGTCATTTAATTTATTTCTTAGATTGAATGTCTCATTAAACTTTGATGAGGCCAGGAGCTACTTTGGGCTGGACTTGTTATGAAGCACTCTTATCTTAAAATTTTGTTCTGTCCCTGTTGGCAAGGGAAATGGACATGACAGTGAAATCAATGCACAGTGCACTTTATCTTTGACAAACTGAAATATTGTTTTGCTAAAATAGGCCCATGGGGTAGGGAGATTAAAATCACACTTAGATCAGCATAAAGAGTGAATATACAAACTTATGCAGTCTTTGGTTTAATTTTATTTTGTTTAAACCCACTTTGCCTCATTTGGACAAACGTAATACATCTACTTAATTAAACAAGATACTGATCTCCCTCAGCCTCATTTGAAAAGAAACATTTTCTTTTTAGTTATAAGAAGTGAATATATATAAGATGAAGTGAGGGCATGAGTAATGTTCTATCAGTTTTTAGTAACAGATGTGTCTCAATAGTTGTGTTACTCACCTTATGGAACAGGTTGTGTCAAAAGAAGAAAATAAAAACTAATAGTATTTGTATTTCCCCTTTAGTTTCCATTGTAGAATCAGGAGCATAGTCATAGGTTGGTATAGGTGGGAGGTGGAGAAAAGGAAGTGATTCCTTCAGTAGACCAAAGTGAAAACAACATTCCTTGCAAAAAAGGAATTTAGACATTGGCCAGCTCTGGGTCATGCTGGGCATTGGAGTATAATTTTTTGATGCTTCCTTAGGTTTGGAATCACCATCTTGCAACTGATTTTTCTCTCGTGGCTCCTGCATCCTGCCATGTTGCCACACTGCACACTTAGAACGTGAGTTCCATCCCTGTGTATGCTTCCCTTGATTCCACACCAGAATTTGCCAGCTCTTCTTTGATCTTTCCTGAGTCTTTATACAGCATATTAGAGAGCTGCTCTGCAGTCTAACTTTGAAAATCAGTAGTGTCATCTAGCATATTTTATACTGTTGCCTAAGATGTCTTGGGTTTGCAGGTTCTCATTTTGTTAACTGCCAGTTTGCTACCTAATCAAATTTGCAACTTTGAAGATTGCCCTTGTGTACTGGGTTGATGTCAGAATTTTAGTATTAAAAAGAAAGGACTAAGAAAATAACAAAACAGATACCTATAAATAAAACAATTTGCCTAAAGGATTATCAGCCTACCTCCATGTCTGATAACAGGGTAAGAAAAGAAAATCTGAGACCATTTCAGTATGTATTTTGCTAATATCTTGAGATTCCACCATTCCATGAAATGATACATTTTAGTTCTAAAATCATTAAGAATTATTAATGTTATTTGAGACAATATGGTATGCTCTTCTTTATTGTGCCTTCCATTGAAAATAAAATATCCCTTCAGTGTCTAAAATGTCACTTGAATTAACACTGGGCAATAGCAATAGGAGTAGATAAAACTGTCAGAAAATGACTAGGCAGTGAGACAATTATTGCAGTTTATTTTATCTTTATTTCAGAGCATGTAAAAGTAAGTAATGATTTCGAGTCTCCATTTTGTGCGTTATTTGAGAAAAAGATACGTTAGAATCTTTTGGTTTGTGTTTTTGGTATAATCATAAGCTGCATGGCTTGCGATGCCTGATTTTGGTTCTACCTTGTTTAAATAGCTTAGTTTATTTTTTAGTATATTAATTTGAATGTAGCCTCAACCAAGATCCTATTCTTAACTTTCTCACTAAAAAACTGTATAGTATTAAATAATGTGAATCCTAGGGTTTTTTTTTTTTTTTTTCAAATTGTGGTTACTAAAAGATAAAAGCAGTGTTGGGTGAGTCAGGTCATCCGCGAGATTTAGTCATAGAAGGACCTGATTTTTATTTCTTCCTCTGCAAGTAACCAGTTATGTGATATTAGGCATGTTTATAACTTATTGAGACATTAGTCTCCTCCCGTAAAATAACTGTAATTGTCAAAATTGTTCTATTTAGAGTGTTGCTAAAATTAAATGAGGCAATCTGCATAAAAACTGTGCTTTTTGCATATTCAGGAATATCTGATTTATCACATTTATGTAGCTTTTAAAATTCGTATATAAGAAGTCATTGGTTAAATAGCTGAAGTTTTGGATATTTTTATCATTATACAATCATTGTTATGGTTTAATTTTGTATACATGCTTTAAAGGAATGGATGATATGTGTAGAAAATGCAGTTTCAGTTTGTGGAACTTAGAATTGTTTTTAAAATGTGGAATTCACATGAAGATTTGATAATAGATCAATGTTCTGTTCTCTATAGAAATTACATCATTATAGGGAAAGGAATTGCACTTGTTTTTCTTGTTTGGGCATATGAACTTTAACAAGGCAACCTGAGACTAATTTCTAAGATATGAGATGAAAATGTGTTAAAATAATAGACATATTTCAGACTCTGACTTCAGCTGAAAACATAGATCCCATTTTTATTTCTCCAAACCAGAGGAGGAAAGACTGCTTCTTTCCTGTTTTTTTTTTTCCCTTTCTGTGCTATTCATCATAGTCTCTTAAAAATGCTTCTGTTTTCACTTCTTCCCAAGATTAAGAAATGTGTTTTCATTGAAATGTTAAAATATGCACAGCATGTCACATTTTGGTGTTAATATCATCAAGACAAACAGCTAAGCCAGTTCTTTATTTCCTGTCAAATTGCTATTAGTTACCAAAGCCAACTAAATACTATTATATGTCATGTTTTAGAATTGTGCTTTGCTTTATCAGATACTAAGATGCAGCAAATACTGGTTTGCATCTCTTAGCAATGTTTCCAGAACCATAACTGTATTAAATATTAGTAAAGGGCTGAATGTACTTAAGCAATATACAAATGTACTCTTGATTTACTGTAGAGAAGACTTCTGTTAAAGTGGTTGTATTTTCATTTTTATAGATTCATTAGATAAACAGTTATTAAACATCTATATATCAGACACTTTGAGAGTACAGATAATTCTGTGTAGTACCTGCCATTCAGTATCCTACATGTAGTAAGGGAAACAGAAATCTAAAGAAGTAAATTACAGTACAGCATGTTCACTCATATCAATATTAACCTCAGTGCTATGGAGTACAGTGGACATAGCAACCACCTCTGCCTGTTCAAGTCCAGGAAAGCTTTACTGAGCAGCTTGTTTTGATCTTGATCTTTGAGGATGAGTAGGAAATTGCCCAGTAAAAAAGAAAGTGTAAGGGTGGGGAATTGCATGTGCAGAAAATTGGAGTCATGAAAGGATCCATATACTAGGGAGTAGCTAATTATAAGGGCATAAAATCAAATTGCTGCTACTTGATAATTTGAAGAACAGCCTTCTGTTCTGACATTCCATAGATTAAACTTATATAATTGTATAATTTGAAATTGTTCAGTTGTATAATTTGTAAATGACATGTTTTCAATGAAAAGAACAAAAACTATTTGTTTTATCTGTGTGTACATGTGTGTATAGTGTTAAAAGTTGTAATGTCAACAGGTCACGGTGACATGCACCTGTACTCCCACCTACTCGGGAGGCTAAGGTAGGAAAACTGCTTGAGTCCAGAAGTTTGAGGCCACAGTGAGCTACAATCGTGACACTGTATTCTAGCCTGGACAAGAGACCTCATCTCTAAAAATTAAAAAAAAAAAAAAATTAAAAAAAATTGTTATGTCTTCATATTTAAAATTTTCTTAGAAACTTCCTTTAAAAAAAAGAAAATGATAGGCCGGGCGCGGTGGCTCAAGCCTGTAATCCCAGCACTTTGGGAGGCCGAGATGGGCGGATCACGAGGTCAGGAGATCGAGACCATCCTGGCTAACAGGGTGAAACCCCGTCTCTATTAAGAAATACAAAAAAAAACTAGCCGGGCGAGGTGGCGGGCGCCTGTAGTCCCAGCTACTCGGGAGGCTGAGGCCGGAGAATGGCGTGAACCCGGGAGGCGGAGCTTGCAGTGAGCTGAGATCCGGCCACTGCACTCCAGCCTGGGGCGACAGAGCGAGACTCCGTCTCAAAAAAAAAAAAAAAAAGAAAATGGGTCCTGGCCAGGCGTGGTGGCTCATGCGCTGTAATCCAGTAGCACTTTGGGAGGCCGACGTGGGTGGATCACCTGAGGTCGGGAGTTCGAGACCAGCGTACCAACATGGAGAAGCCCCCGTCTCTACTAAAAATACAAAATTAGCTGGGCATGGTGCCACATGCCTATAATCCCAGCTACTCAGGAGGCTGAGGCAGGAAAATTGCTTGAACCTGGGAAGTGGAGGTTGAGGTGAACTGAGATCGCGCCATTGCACTCCAGCCTCGGCAAGAAGAGCGAAACTCCGTCTCAAAATAAAAAAAAAAAAAAAAAAAATACTAAATTTTAAAATGACATTATAAACTTGAGTATTGATTTTCTGTTAGAGTTTTTTTCTGACAATAATCGGTACAGTTTAGATAAGAAATGCTTAACTTGGTCAAATTTTAGAAATTCCCGTAATGAAAATGATGCAGTTGGTTTAGTCTCCTATAATCTTGCTTAAGAAAAAAATCCCCTGGTATTCAATTTATATATAGCATGCAATCTAGATGAGTAGGTTTAGGTTTTGTTTGGTTTTTAATAACAACATGCATAGAGGAAATATAATGATCTCATCAAATCTGTCTCCTTCTGAGAGACAGTAGCCTACTGGTCTGCCTCTCAGGATCCTTCTAATACAGTTTTCTTGGATACTAGGTGGTTTTGTTTCATTGAATCTCAGCAGTTTATTGCTTTAGAGGCTTTTTACTGAGTTAGGTCAACATTCCACATTGAGGAGATTTTTCTTTCTAGTCATGCAAGAATTCAACTCTTATTAACAGTGATATGAATCATTCATGTTCACTAAGAAGGAAATAGGTTCCAGTTGTTTCAAAAACTGTTAATTTCTAGTTCTAACCATCGGTAGCTTTGTGAAGTGAATCATATCACTGTGGAAAAGAGAAATGGGAATTAAGTTCTTTGCTCACCATCAGCCATGTCATTATTGAAGATGAAAGCTAAGGAGATAAATCCTCCACTCAGTTTTCTGTCATTTATCCAATAGGCCTTCATATGCCCCTTTAGCCGTGAGACTGCAAGGTGGTGTGTGAACCTCCGTACTTTATATTAAAGTCTGTTAGAGAAATAATGAGAGTTTGGCTACTTGTTTGTGCCATTAAGACAGCTGCTACCCTCTGCTGCCTAAGTTAATTACATTCCAGTAGTGGGAAAAAAATGTATTTGCCTATATAGACACTGATGAATATAAACATATCGTTCATACACTTATAGAGAACATACATGTTCTGTTGAAAGCGGGGAAAAATTGTAGTTTATAGCTCACATACTTTAAAATGCTTTGTTTCTAAAGATACACGTGTGAAATTGATCCAATATGTTCAGCAGTCAAATATTGAGATCAAAATTGCTCTACTTCCTTTATTCGTGTGTCCATTAACAACCCTTTCTGATAATGTCAGAGACTTATTCACTGGCCTCAACTGTGGAAAGAATTTTAAACTAACAACCGATGTATCAGTCTAAGGACTGGCAGATTTACTTGAGAAATATTATGTATGGTGTTTCTTCGCTATAAGAAACTATGTATCCTATTATGTAAATACACACTGTTGAGGCCTTTGAGACCTCAATTAATGAATCTTCTGTGGGAAAGGTCTTTTAAAATGATGGTGACTGTTGAAGATATTTTTTATACAAAGGAGTGTCATATGGATTATACATAAAATTGTTAACTCATGCTATACATTTTCTTTGTTTTTATTCTTCATTATTTTTGAGACAGTGTCTCTGTCTGTTGCCCAGGCTGGAGTACAGTGGTGTGATCCCAGCTCACTGTAGCCTCAACCTCCTGGGGTCAAGGGATCCTCCCACCTCAGCCTCCCGAGTGGCTAGGACCACAGATGCGCACCACCATGCCTGGCTAATTTTTTTTTAAATTTTTATTTTTTGTAGAAACTGGGTGCCCCTATGTTGCCCAGGCTGGTCTCGAGTTCCTGGACTCAAGTAATCTTCCCGCCTTGGCCTCCCAACGTGTTGAGATTACAGGCATGAGCCACAGTACTGGGCCATATTTTCTTTAAGAAAGCAGTATATTTTTGTTAAGAGAAGAAGAGGGTATATAGGAAAGAAGAATCAGGATGTAACATCTGTATGATCCTGACAGGAGAATTACATGATATAGGTAAAATATACTCACCTATTAAGCCCCATCTCAAATGCTGACTCTTCATTGGCAGTACTCCTAGTGTGGGCAACATTATTTTCTTTTGAAATGTCAAATACTTTTATTGTAATTCTGCTGTGACACTTAAGATTTTCCGCCTTGAACTATGTGTTTACTTGCCTTGTCTCAACTACTGTATTAGAGTCTAATTTCAGGAAGGAAGAACATGGAGAGATATAGGACAGAAACTTCTGCCGTACCTAACATAGTATTTCTGTCACATAGTAAACACTTAATAACTATGTATGGAATTGAATTTAATAATATTAATTGGTTTAACATGAAAAAATTATGCTATAGTGTGAGTTAAAGAAGCTAAGAAGGACAGAAATAAAATAGAAGGAGAAATATATTTGATTCAGATCTTCCAAGTTGCAATAAAAAGAGCTGGAATTATGCCCATCACCATTACCTTCCCTGTGCCACTCTTTTGTTTATCAGTACAGAGGGTCAAGGCCACATTTCAAACTACGGGACTGTTGTGTCTCACTTCAAACTCATCTGGTTTCCTTGGGCCAAATGGGAAAGGTTGGTAGTTTAACTCACTGTCATACAAACTCCAACCCCTACTTAATTCCATTGGTCCCCTGCTTTGGGAGCTTACCTGCTGCAGTAAGAGAGGAAAAACTATGCCTCTGTTCCCCAGTTTTTTGTAGATACTTAACCTGCCACCCTCATGATCACATTCTAAAGCTGTTCTGCTGGCAGTCCTCATGTTCTGCTCTGCATCTGCCAGCTCCATCACTCCCACTACACTCCCCCATGTTTCAGAAAGCCACTATTCTGTCCATGCCCTGAGGGAAGGAGATTTTTTTTCCCATCATTTTATTCTTTCCCCAAATAATCAAATATTTCCTCACAATTTCACATAGGTGTTCATTCATACATTTTAGAAATGTAAAGGCCGGGTGGGGTGCGATGGTGGCTCACGCCTGTAATCCCAACACTTTGGGAGGCTGAGGCGGGCGAATCACGAGGTCAGGAGATCAAGACCATCCTGGTTAACACGGTGAAACCCCGTCTCTACTAAAAATACAAATAATTAGCTGGGCGTGGTGGCAGTCGCCTGTAGTCCCAGCTACTCGGGAGGCTGAGGCAGGAGAATGGTGTGAACCCAGGAGGCGGAGCTTGCAGTGAGCAGAGATCGCGCCACTGCACTCCAGCCTGGGCAACAGTGTGAGACTCTGTGTCCAAAAAAACAAAGAAAAAAGAAAGAAAGAAAGAAATTTAAAGGCCGAGCTGGTGGCTCACGCCTCTAATCCCAGCACTTTGGGGGGCCAAAGCAAGTGGATCCCGAGGTCAAGAGTTCAAGACCAGCCTGACCAATATGGTGAAACCCTGTCTCTATGAAAAATACAAAAATTAGCTGGACGTGGTGGTGAGAGCCTGTAGTCCCAGCTACTTGCGAGGCTGAGGCAGAAGAATCGCCTTGAACCCAGAAGGCAGAGGTTGCAGTGAGCCGAGATCGCACCACTGCACTCCAGCCTGGGCAACAGAGTGAGATGCTGTCTCACAAAAAAAAAAAAAAAGAAAGAGAAAGAGAAAAAAAATAGCAATACAAAGAAGAGAACTCCTGATTTCTCTTGTGAAAAATTAGGACATGCTTTTCTTTTCTTTTTCTTTCTTTTTTTTTTTTTCTTCAAGACAGAGTCTCCCTCTGTCGCCCAGGCTGGAGTGCAATGGAGCAATCTCAGCTCACTGCAACCTCCCCCTCCCAGATTCAAGCGATTCTCTTGCCTTAGCCTCCCAGGTAGCTGAGATTACAGGCACCCACCACCACGCACGGCTAATATTTGTATTTTTAGTAGAGACAGGGTTTCACCATGTTGACCAGACTGGTCCTGAACTCCTGACCTCAAGTGATCCATCCGCCTGCCTTGGCCTCCCAAAGTGCTGTGATTACAGGCATGAGCCACCGCGCCTGGCCAGGACATGCTTTTCATGTGAGATGACATTTGAGCTGGTTTTGGAAAGTAACACTATAAAATGCACATGTAATAAACACACATGTAATAAGTTATTAGAATAATCTTAGTTGTTGCTGAGAAATCTTAATTATATGCATTTTATTCCACTGACTTTTATTAAATTTAGCATCTTGATCTAGTAGGAAAAATCAAATATTGCCTGCTAATACAAGAAAAAGAAAATCAAACCGAATACAGTTGTCCTTCTGTATCCTTGGAGGAACTGGTTCTGTAACCGCTGGAGATACCGAAATTTGCAGATGCTCAAGTCCTGATATAAAATGGCCTAATATTTGCATACAATCTAAGCATATCCTCCTGTATACTTTCGGCATCTGTAGGTTACGTATAATACCTAATACAATGTAAATGCTATGTAAGTAGTTGTTATACTATATTGAGTTTTTATGTATTATTTTTTATTGTTTTGTTATTTTTATTGATTTTCTAAAATATTTTTGATCTGCAGTTGTTTGAATCCATGGATATGGAACCCATGGATACAAAGGCCTGATTGTATATATTCTAACAATGAATTTTCTTACCTATGAGATACTATAACTCACACTTGAAACAATAAGTTACCGGGTGCGGTGGCTCACGCCTGTAATCCGAGAACTGTGGGAGGCCGAGGCGGGTGGATCACGAGGTCAGGAGATCAAGACCATCCTGGCTAACACAGTGAAACCCCGTCTCTACTAAAAATACAAAAACATTAGCCGGGAGTGGTGGCAGGCACCTGTAGTCCCAGCTACTCGGGAGGCTGAAGCAAGAGAATGGTGTGAACCCGGGAGTTGGAGCTTGCAGTGAGCTGAGATCACGCCACTGCACTCCAGCCTGGGTCACAGAGCGAGACTCCATCTCAAAACAAAACAAAAAAAACCAATGAGTTATTTGGGCCCTTACAAATACAGACCTCTGGTAGAGAGTCTTTAGAGAAATTATTAAACCTTCATATAATTTGTTGAGTGTACCATTGAATATGTTTTGTGTGTATGAAATTAGCAGAGTAGCATAGGCTATGTTGTGGATGAAAAATGTTTTATGTGCTTAGGAGGTTCCTCTGAAAGCAAATCATGGAGAAAGGAATATAAGTATTTCAATCGAAAAATTTTAAAACTCTGCTATATTTTAATATTTTAGTGATTATATGTTATTTCATGAGCATACATACACTTACTATTTTTCTTTTTTATTTCTTTTCACAAGATTGAGAAAATGAAGCAACACTTAACTATTTTTCTTATAGGGATAATATGGGAAAATTAAATGTAAATTGCTGACTCTGGAGTAGGATTATTTTTGTTGTTGTTTCAGGGAAAATATAAATAAAAGTGAATAGATGTTGTTTTATACTTTAGAAAGTTTGAAAAGTAAAGATAAAAAAGGAAAATTATACCTCTATCCATTAAGTTTTATAAATGCTATATTGTTGTCATTGTTTTCAGAAAATCATATTTTAGAGCCATATTTTTATTCTTAGGAATTCTCAAGTAAAATTATTATAAAATTCATTGAATAAATATGATTAAATACACTAGCTTCACATGTTCCTTTCTTCAGGACTATCAATAATAAAATAAATGGAAGTATAGCGCTGAAGAGAAACTACCCTGGCAAAAATATATGCTTACCCATAGTTGTAGCTTTATTGTTTTCCCAAGATAGACTTTTCATATTTCTGCACCATCATTTTTCATCTTACTCACCAAGTGCATATCTTTTATAGATGTCAGAATGATTAGATATACCGTCTGCAAAATACTCATCGTTGAGAATTATAGACCACTTAGAAGATTGGCAAGGACAAGTTAAAACTGAAAATAGGCAGCTCAACAGGCATACAAAATCATAGCAGTGATTCAATAAATTCTCAGAGATATGTCCCTTTCGTGATAGGAATGGGGGGATAGTTTATATTTTGAGATTCTTTGCAGAATAAACACTGGGAGCAGAAAATTACACCTATATTTATTGCCAAGCTGCATTTGTTGTGTAATGTATTTTCCTCCTCCCTAGATGTACCCCACCTTCTGTCAAAATATTATTTCCTTGACTATTCTTTGTTGCATGTAGTTCAGTTCAGGCCTGACTCCTAGGATTCTGTGTTTTTTTTTTTTTAAAACTTCCCACCCAGGGAAGTGAAAGTTCTGTTTAAAAATTCCTGAATGCATATAAGTTTCATTCTGACAAGCCCACTTTTTCAGTATGATTTTATCATACTGAAAGTTTTAGTTTTAGAAAAAAAAAAAAAGAAATCTCAGATGACCTTTAATGTCATAACTGAACTTGGGTTTTGAGGAGAGCAAAGAGAACAACAATTTGAAGATGTGGGCTTACTAGTAAACACTTCTGTTCCACCATCTGCTCCCCACCCCCCCATCGCAGATTACAGTGGAATGAGATACCAGGGTGGGGCCAGAGAGGCCATGGTACAATGGGGATGAGGTGAGAACAGGGAAAGTGATGTGGGAGCAGATGGTAGCTGGTGAAAGAGGCACTCCATGGCACTGTTGGCATGGTTACAGAGAAGTAGATGTCCTAACATGGTGTGCCAATTTTGGGATGTTTCAAACTCTACTTTGTAACTTGTGGCCTCAAACTAAACTCATTGGCTGTCTAGAGCTTCCCCTGTGAAAAACAGTTCCTATAAAAGCATTATTTTCCTTATATTGTCTAATGGCTGCTTAAAATATATTCGTGTGTGTGTGTGTTGTAATTAATCTATGGAAATGTAAAAATAAAGTATTTACTCTCTTTGGTCTCCAGGTGAATAATAATTACTACATATAACAACCCTGATAATAATATATATGTAATAATGAAACAGTTTTGCTGTACCATCTATTTGTATAACAGGAGCAAATATTGTTAAAAACAGTTCAGTGGATTTTTGTTGTTGTTGTTGTTTTACATTCGATTTATAAAACTCATATGAGCATTTGCCTGTCTCATCTTTAGACGAATTTTTGTTTTCCATTAAAAAAAAAAAAAACTGAAATGACCTAATTTAAGTTGAACTAGGTCATTGACTAAAGTCTTATTTTTGTCTAAAAATGCATCCATTGCAAATGTTACTGCCATTTCTAGTGTATAAAGTGTCCTTAGAGGATATGCATAGTGAGTTGATTTGAAGTTTGCGACCATATGGCATGGTTGAAGCAAAAATGTATTGTGTTAGATCAAACCATGTGTAATTGCTGATACTACACCATTTTTAAAAATATAAAATAGCATTTTCTTGTGGTTCAACCTGATATATACATTTTTAAATTCCTTATTCTGAATTTGGTAAAAATAAATAATAACTTATAAAATGTGTATGTATATTTGGTCTTGCAGCTAAATAAAGATTATGTATAATTTTCCAAACCTTCGGAGGGTCCAGCTTAATTAAAAATACTATTTGCACAAATGTTGAGGCTTGTCTCTGTAGAAGCTCTGAGAGCATTCGTTTAATTTATTAACCCAAGTTTCTCTTGCTAATACATTTACTCAGAAGTAACTCTGCTGTACATAAAAATAGTTGATTCAGTAGAGAAGTAACTAAACAATTTTTTTGTTGTTGTTAAGTAAAGGGATTAATTCATGTTAGTCACTGGAATGTCTTGCTTAAAATTTCCTCCAAAATTTTTTGTTCAAGTTTTCATTACACTTTTCCCATAATTTAACAAAAATGATTTTGCTCCTTCTTTTTTTTTTTTTTCCCTGAAACTGTTTTTAGAATGGAATTAACTGATTCTATAAAGTACACAAATGATTGGTATTAAATGTCTGTCTCTTTAGTCCACAAGTGTTTAGTTTTTTGAACAAAGATGAAAATTGAATTGGGCTTTGTACCAAAGATTTATATTTAGATAAAGTTATTTCCATGATATTCAAAGTGTTAATTATATTTATACAGCAAACTTCATTGTATTACACCAAAGCAAGTATCATATTTGAGAAGCATCTCAACCACATTCAGTATTGTTCCTTCCTTTTGTTTATTTCATTATTTTGAAGTACAAAGGGAAAGTCTAGATGATGATGATGATGATGATGATGATGATGATGATTATTATTATTGAGATGGAGTTTCGCTCTTGTTGCCCAGGCTGGAGTGCAGTGGCGTGATCTCAGCTTACTGCAACCTCCGCCTCCCAGGTTCAGGCGATTCTTCTGCCTCAGCCTCCCGAGTAGTTGGGATTACAGGCATGCGCCACCACATCTGGCTAATTTTGTATTTTTAGTAGAGATGGGGTTTCACTGTGTTGACCAGGCTGGTCTCGAATTCCTGACCTCAGGTGATCTACCCGCTTTGGCCTCCCAAAGTGTTGGGATTACAGGCGTGAGCCACCACGCCTGGCCCAAGTCTTGATTATTGAATAGGAAAACATGATCCTGAATGACAAAATGTGTCTGACCAAAGTAGATTAACCCATGCACAGAAATCAAAGTCAATTTTTAATGATAAGACTCCATATTAAATATGAATCATCTCTTGGATTTCTCCTAAGTTCGCTTTAACATATAATGTGACATAATTGTTAAAGGAAGGTCTGAAAGTCATATAATCCGTCTTTATTCATTTTCATGCTTAAACTAACGCACAATGCTAATATAATGTAACCCTTGAATTCTGAGCGAGAATTTTCTGGAGATTATAGTTTGGTTTGTGGTTTTTGTTTTGTGTTTTATTTGTTTTGGGAATGGGTTCTCACACTGTTACCAAGGCTGGCATGCAATGGGATTATCACCACTCACTGCAGCCTCAACATGATTGGATCAAGGGATCCTCCTATCTCAGCCTTCTTAGTAGCTGGGACCACAGGCCTGCGCAACCATGCCCAGCTAATATTTTATTTGTTTATTTGTAGAGATGGAGCCTCCCTATGTTGTCTAGGCTAGTCTCAAACTTCCTGGCTCAAGTGATCCTCCCAACCCAGCCTCCCAAATTGTTGGTATTACAGGCATGAGCCACTGAGCCCAGCTTGTTTTGTCTTAAAGTACAAAAGGATCTTAGTTTTGCTCTTGTCCTTAAGTGTTCCTTAGATCTGAGTCCAAAGCAAATTTTCCTTTTTTCATAATGTTCATTTTAAATGAAGAAATTTTACTGTTATATATATATGGTTCAAATTTTTACTCTAATTTCTAGATTGTTTACCTAAGTATCCTGTCATTATTTGCAGATTCACTTCTAACTCTCCCTAAATTTCAGGCCACTGGTAGTGTTTTTCATGTTTTCTCAAATAGGAGTGATTCAAATTGACTTATATCAGCTTATGGTTTTTTGACTGTTTTTAACCCCCCACCAGTTTTTGGGTAGAAAATGGTAGATCATTCTATACCATTTAAGTTCAAACATTTTTAATTTATCTTAGTTTCTGATATGTTTTCATTTACTCGATTACATTTTTCTGCAAATATAATTGAATATAAGTTAAAATATCATTTTTCATACCATTTATACTTCCTGTCTCTATTTTTTGCCTTATATTTTCTAATTTGTAAAACATCTAGGGCAATTGATGTTTAATAAACATTCTCTATGATGTAATAATGCTTGTATTTCTACCGATTTAAATTAGTAATATCCTATTAGTTTAAACAACTTTAAACCATATGTCAACTTTTCATAGTTTAGTTGTTTTGGGGTCAACTATGAATGAATAGAATAATCTTTGCATTAGCAATTCAAGAAGCATCAATTATGTATTTCTGAGTTTTTTCATTTTGTTTGAGTCTACTTCAAAGTAGAGAAAGTTACTGTTTACTCTTTTTTTTAGTTTCAAATTAAATGAAAAAGATAGATATGTCTTGAATATCAAGTGGAGTAGAATGTACTCGGGAAAAGCAACCATTTCCTGATCAAATTAGATCCTTATTAACTATAACACATGATGGTATTTAATTTGTTTGGGGTATGCTCTTACCCCAATTGTTAATTGTCAGTTTCTGAAAATAATCAGTTTTCAACATTTCAAGGTTTTTCAATTAGGCTATGGTGACAAATGCCATTGTTGCTAATTACCACAGAGTTTAGTCAGTAAAATTATGATATGGTCTTTCTTTAACTATTATCAGGTCACTTAGTATCTGCTTCCTCTTTTTACGCTTTAATAAACTAAGGAGAAGATTGAGATCATTAGATATCCAACTGTAATTTAGCACTGTCAAGATTAAGGAGGGGATTATGGTCATTAGGAGCAAAATGGTTTCATTTATGGACTGAGAACAATGAGGCCCATCAATAAACCACTTTCTGCCTCTAATGATCTTACTTCTCTCTAATTGTGTGCTAATCTAACAACAAACTCATTTTCTTCTTTCATTCTTGAGAGAAAGATTGCTAAACAGAAATGCTTTGTATATATGTTGCTTTTACTTCCTTAAGTTTTGGTGTGTGTTCATGAATGCAGTAAATTATTTCTAGGTGAACGGATATGTCTCCTAAGGGAAATATGCTATGTTCTCTCCTAGTTTATCAACGTATTTTTGACAGAGGAATAGATTTTCTATGATTAGATGTGCTTTATTATTAGTGCCATCTTAATCCTTATTTGAGTCATTCATTGTAGAAAGATATCTGTCTTATAAAATTCCCAACTCAAAATATCTAAGTGTGCTAAGAATCAAAAATGATCTCAGTAAAGTGGGTCATAAGGGATATATCTCTTATTGGGCTGTCTGCCATTCTATCACCTTTTGATAGAAGTTCTCTAAACCCACCTCCTTGTAGCCACATTCCTTGAGAAATCAATGCTTGCACTTCACTGAATTTAACATGTTGACTGAGGCCCAAGGCACTCTGACTGTTTGCAGCTAGTAGAGGATCCTTGAGTACACCCTGGTACGTCTACTCTCAACATTTGAGATTTTGGCTTATCACGAATCAATTGTGCTTATTCTCCAAACCTCACTTACATGGCAGTTGTACTTATTGGTGCAGTTATTTACTCTAATTAAATATTATGTGAACCAAGAAATGGTGCTTTAAAAAAAAAAAAAACTTGCCATTTATGCAAAAACAGTGTTGACTGCTTGAAAAATACTTGCTAAAGTCACTTTAAATTTACTCTCTAATTAGGCATGCGTAAGCAATCTTAAATGATAGGAACTCATTCCAAAAGCCTTCTCTAATTAGATTCCTTCATGAATGTTTAAATTCTAGAAACAAATCTAGAAATCAATCTAGAAACTGGTTTAGAGAGTACACTTCATGTGTGGGTTATATGCAAAGAAGGGTCTGCAGATAGCCAATTGGAGCCTAACTCATATAGGATACCTCAGCTCTACATCAAAAAGGTTAGCAAATGAATATTATTTATACTTTTTCAGTTAAGATATTTAACATGTATATCATGTCTTCTGGACACCTACTTTGACCTCTTTGATTAATTGACCTTGCGTGATTTTCTAATTATATTTGTCATGCTTAGTGTATTAAAAACTTTACTGCTGCTCACTCATATCCACTAGAAATGTTAACTTCATGTTCTGAGTCCATCATTTTCTCTCCTTTCTACAGCATAAAAATGGACCATTGAGTGTTTATATGTTGAATTTTTTTTTTCTCAAGATGACCTCAACTCCCATAAGCTATTGTCATTTTACCCAATTAATGTATTTTTAAGAAAAAAACCTAAATAATTGAAGGCATCTGTCTTGTTTCTGTTGTTAATATTATGTTACCAATAGTACATAGACTATCTGCAAGAGAATCTAATGATGATCTGAACATAATTTTGTTGGCAATCTTAATTTTAACATCAGAGATAAGTATGGAGGGCTTCTGGTGGTGCCTAATCATAGTAGGTCCTATGAGAAAAATATGACACAGCTGCTCTAGAGGAACTTACATGCTTATTGAATAGATAAGATTAACAGATAAGATGTACTTAGCAGTATAAGAGACTCAGATGCTTATGGTGCAGGGCAGACTATACATTTTTTAGGCACTACGAGAAAGAAGAGCTAAAACGTGTCATTATAGTACCATCTCCCAAATGTTACCCATATCTAATGAGTGAATGAAAGAATGGCCCAGGAAGACTTGGAAGTCTGTAGTTGTTATTAATGGAATATTCCTTCCACTGTAAACTGGAGTGTAAGATTGTAAAAATAAATACCACATTAAGAATTCCATAATATAATTTAAAACATGCCAGGACCTGTTTCTGAAGATTGAGGAATGAGTATACATTTTTTGTTTTTGTTTTGTTTTGCTGTGTTTTGTTTGAGACGGAGTCACGCCTTGTTGCCTGGGCTGGGTGCAATGGCACGATCTCAGCTCACTGCAACCTCCACCTCCCAGATTGAAGTGATTCTCCTGCCTCAACCTCCCGAGTAGCTGGGATTACAGGTATCTGCCACCACGCCCAGCCAATTTTTTGTACTTCTAGTAGAGATGGGATTTCACCATGTTGGCCAGGCTGGTCTTGAACTCCTGACCTCAGGTGATCCACCCGCCTCGGCCTCCCACAGTGCTGGGATTACAAGCATGAGCCACCTCACCCAGCTGAGTATATGTTTTAAAGTATGTAATGTAAATACTCAGGCAGTCAGGGGAGTCTCAGGAAAATTCCCTCAAGGATTTTAATCAGTAGAAATGTGTGTGTATTTGTGTGTATGTGTGTGTGTGTGTATGTATATATGTGTGTATGTATATATTCCAGTAGTTACAGTTAATGTATATGTCATAACAATACAGAAAATATTAATATTAAAATTTATATCACCTTCATTCACCTAATATAATCAGAATTGACAAAACGTGTTAGCTATTCATGGCACTGAATGGAGTATTCTGAGCACGGTAGAAAACTCACAAAATCGGCCAGGCGTGGTTGCTCACGCCTGTAATCCCAGCAGTTTGGGAGGCTGAGACTGGCGGATTGCCTGAGGTGAGGAGTTTAAGACCAGCCTGGCCAACATGGTGAAACCTTGTCTCTACTAAAAATATTTTTAAAAATGAGCCGGGTGTGGTGGCAGGTGCCGCTAATCCCAGCTACTTGGGAGGCAGAGGCAGAATTGCTTGAACCCGGGAGGCGGAGGTGGCAGTGAACTGAGATCACGCCACTCCACTCCAGCCTGGGTGACAAAGCAAGACTTCGTTTAAAAAAAAAAAAACTCACAAAAAGCGTGTGGGTCAACATGATACGTGAATATTATAAGGATATTTCCCTATTCATTTATTATTTAGTACTTCATATAGTTTATTCTTAACTGATTAGTGATTCAACCATTGGATAATAACATGTTTGTTCATTTCACCCAATATATATTTACTCCTACTTAGTATAACACAATATACTAGGCTCATTGAGAAGTACAAAATGTACCCCTTACCTTCAAGGATGTGATAGAAATATAATTTTTTTGATAAAATGATTGTGAAAGATTTAATCAGGGTGACACTAAGAGAAAGCTTTTAAAGACTTATCCCAAACAGGTCTTAGTTTATTCCAAGTCTTACAAAGTCAAAGTTGCAAAGTGAATAGTGAAGCAAATCAAGAAGATTTTTTTTAGATCATATAAGAAAAGGTAATAATCAAAAAGTAAAACCTAGTTGCTGAATTTAGGTTAGTTAATATAAGGCATGATTATGTAAAACTGACTGTAAAATTGAGATCCAGTTTTTAAAAATCCAAGTTATTTGTGGGCAAATGTTTAGATCCTTAAACAATTAAAAAAAATTTTTTTGCAAATATTTTTGAGACAGGATCTTGCTCTGTCACCCAGGTTGGAGTGCAGTGGCGCTATATGAGCTCACTGCAAACTCCACCTCCCAGGTTCAAGTGATCATCTCACCTCAGCCTCTCAAGTAGCTGGGACCACACGCATGTGCCACTATGCTATGCTAATTTTTTAATTTTTCATAGAGCCGAGCTCTCACTATATTGGCCAGGCTGGTTTCAAATTTGTGGGCTCAAGTGATCCCCCCGCGTCAGCCTCCCAAAGTGTTGGGATTACAGGCATGAGCCACTGTTTCTGGCCCTTAAACTATATATATTATTAAATCCTGCCCCTGGTTTTATATTAGAAGATTCAGCAGGTGCACTCAGCAAATCATAGGGGGAAAATGGTAGTTTTCCTAATACTTAAACTTTAGCTGCAAATATAGGAGGCCCTGGATCCTAAAATGATTGGGGTCATATGCTAGATTCTGTGTGTATGGTAGAAAATTTGAAAATACTATTTTTGTGTGGAGAGAATTCATGTAGAAAATGAAGTCTGTTGATGTATGATAAGTAAGACAAGTGAAAAAAGTGTTTTGCAACTTCGCTTGTTGCTCTGATACTACTCATTAGTGTATGCTCACTTTTTTCTTTCTCAGATCATACCCTTTATTAGGCAGCAATATTGTGCTAATGGAGAAAAGAAAATGAGCAGTTTACAATTATGTAAATAAGACATAGTTTTTCTATTTCTGAAAAATAATAGAGAGAACTTTTTTCCCCTAAATGAATAAAATCTCAAATAAAATTAGAATCCCTGTACCTCACTACTCATTAAAGGGTGACACTAGTAACAATTTGTAAAGAGGAAACTGTAGAAATGCAATAAAAGAAGATTATCTTAGCAAAATTGAGATTTCTCTCTCTATGTCATGCTAAAAATGTAGCTGAGAGCTGGTCTTTGCAAGATCAATGTGGGATCTATGCATGAAATGTGATTTGCATATTTAAAGAAACAATTTAAATCATAGCTTATAATCCATGCCACAGAGAGAAAGAAGCAATGTAATGCTGTTATACCCTTGTCCATCTATGTATAGCTGAGTCCATGTGTGTGCCAAAAGGGCACAGGTGCACTTTTAATTCCCCAGAGACAGTAAGGCTGGTATGTGGGGTTTATAAAAACTCTTCCTTTTCATATTTACCATGGAAATTGTGACTATTTTTTATATTTGGAATAGCACTGCCATTTCCCACTAATTTGTATTAGTTAAATGTGTTCAATTCTAAAAACCTCTTAATTCATATTCAGGATGTTAGTCATATTCATTAGTTTCTAATTGCATTCTGTAACCTATGGTAGCTTTGGAGACTTCAAATGTAATCGAAGGTTTTAATTTTAACTCATTGAGTCCAGTAGTGATATGGTGACATCAATGTCTTAAGAATTTTTTTTTTTTTTTCTGGAAGCATTATGTGATATGGATTGAATGCATCTAGAACAGTTGCAGTGTTCCAACGTTTAGGTGAGATGCACTTCCTAAAAGTGGCAGCTGCAATGCACAGACAAAGGTAGAAAACAAAGGCATTTTGAAAATGATTGATGAGACTTGGTGACTGGCTGGTTATGGTTAATACAAAAGATAAAGAGTAAAAGCTAACTCTGTGGTTTTAAGCAGTCACAGCTGGAAGAGTAGTGATGCCACTGGGGAAAACAGGAAAATCAGAAATAGATTTGGTTTCTGAGAGAAGGTGGTCTGCTCAGGTTTGGATATGATGCCTATGCAGACATGGGACACTCAATTACATGTTTACTTTTATGTGAGACTAGAAGATCATTCCTCAAATAAAAGGTTGGGGTTTGGGTATAGAGATTTGGGGATCTTCAGTTATATATAATAACAAAAGCCTTGATGTAAGAGCAATGCATTAAGATAGTGTTTATAGACAAAAGAACAGGGGATCTTGGGAAATGCTTCCATCTGAATGGTGGGAAGGAGAATAGAACACAGCAAATGAAGCAAAGGAAGAGCTGCCATCTTGCTCTATAGAAGTATTTAGCATGAAAGAGATCTCTATTTGGAGTTGAAGCAGTATTATGGTATTGGCCTCAGTTTTTCCATGTGTCAAGTAGTAATTTCTTTTCAAATATTGATAAGAAATCTTCACAGATATTACAATAAATGTACTCAGAATTCTTATATACTATGGGTCTGAAATCAACCATAATTATTTTTATGAGTTGACAGAATTAAAATTAATGCAAATATCCTTTGCTGTAGATTAGAGACATTTTTGGAAAGTTTCCTATGTTAAATATATTCCATGTACTGGGGTTTTCTTTCTAAGTATTCCCTTTATGTGTAGAAACTTAAAAGGAAGGAGCCAGAGATCTCTTTTGGCTCCATCCTCCTGCCAAGCACAATTTTCTTATTGCAGCATTTACAATACCATCAAGTAAAGATTTTTATATTACAAACACTTTACAAAGAGTCTCAGACCCATTTGTATCTTTTTTTTTTTTTTTTTTTTTTAAATGGAGTTTGGCTCTTGTTGCCTAGGCTGGAGTGCAATCGTGCAATCTTGGCTCATTGCAACCTCTGCCTCCCAGGTTCTAGAGATTCTCAGCCTCCCAAGTAGCTGGGATTACAGGCGCGTGCCAGCACTCCTGGCTAATTTTTTGTATTTAGCAGAGAAGGGGTTTCACCATGTTGGTCAGGCTGGTCTAGAGCTCCTGACCTCAGGCGATCCACCCGCGTTGGCCTCCCAACGTGCTGGGATTACAGGTGTGAGCCACCAAGCCTGGCCAATTTGTATCTTTATAACCACCCCACCAGATCAGAGAGGCAAGTGATATTATTCCTGTTCTACAGGTATGAAAACTGAGACTCAAAGTGGTTTAGGTGTCTTACCCAAAGGCATATGTAAAGGAAGTGGGAATTGGGTCTTCTGACTCCAAGACCAACTTTCTTTTTGCTGTTACTGTGCTGTCTCACATTTGTTATACATTCCCTGAAGACTCCTGTGAGGGAAACTGTAGAATTTAATCAAAGCAAATCCTAAAGGTACATGATAAATTTGCCGTCTGTTTTATTGGGTAAAAATCTGTCTAGTCAATAGTCTATACGTTAGGTCAGAGGTCTAAAGTAATTGTTTACTGGACTTTTTTGGATACATTCTGAGGCATATTAATTTTTTCAGGCTTTTTTTTTTTTTTTTGAGATGGAGTCTCGCTGTGTTGCCCAGGCTGGAGTGCAGTGGCCGGATCTCGGCTCACTGCAAGCTCCGCCTCCCGGGTTTACACCATTCTCCTGCCTCAGCCTCCCAAGTAGCTGGGACTACAGGCACCCACCACCACACCCAGCTAGTTTTTTGTATTTTTTTTTTTAGTAGAGACGGGGTTTCACCGTGTTAGCCAGGATGGTCTCGATCTCCTGACCTCATGATCCACCCGTCTCGGCCTCCCAAAGTGCTAGGATTACAGGCTTGAGCCACCGCGCCTGGCCTTTTTTTTTTTTTTTTTTTTGAGTAAATTATTCTTGAAAGGGTTCTTATTGGTACCCTCCAGAGGTTCAGAAGAGTTAATTGGCTTACAAAACATATGTGGATCGAACTCAGGGAATAGTTCAGTTATCTCTCAACATCTGGATGTACTGTTTTATTATTTTACCATTATGTATTCGTATCTGAAAACTGCAGCCATTTAAAAATAAATATGGTAAGTAAACAGTGTATATATAATTAAGAATAATTCACTGTAGCTCTTCAAGTTTACAGCACTGTTAAAAATAACCTGGTGTATCTGTGTAACTTATGAGTTCAGTGAAATTTAAATAACTGAAAAACAATTTTTACAGTAACACGCCATTCACATTTTGAAAGTATTACCAATTATTTTAATATTATCTACTTTGAAAATATGGGAAACAAAACTGTTCACGATGTTTGTGCGTACATGATTCAAAGAACCAAAACAAAAATTTTATCAATCTGTATTCCCTCAGAGAGATAAAATATTGCTCTGCGAAAATCTGATTTTCACCATATGCTAATCATACCCTCTTCCACAGACCTCTTCTCTTACTTCATAACCTTCCGTCAGAACAAACAACACAAAAACATCCTCCAAGAAAAAAAGAAATTACAAAATACAAAAGCAATTCACAAAGCCAGAAATAAATGTTTATTTAGTTAAAAAAAATATATGAATGTTGATGACTTCACCATTGAAAATGATGCCTCAATATACAACTTGGCTTCAAAGATCCTTAGCCTTGATTTGGTCATCATGAGTTATTCTCTCCATTTCAGCTTCCCCCATAGCATGTAAACATCAGACTTTGTCATCACACATGACAATGTAGCCAGCACCAAGATCTCAAGCTCTGAATGTGCCCTTGTACCCACAACCATCCTCACACAGCCCTTGCCTCTGGCACCTGTTTTTCTGTTGCCCTCATTATGACCTTACCCTTACCCTTCCTTATCTTATTTATGTATAAGACAGAGTCTCACTCTGTCACCCAGGCTGGAGTGCAGTGGCGTGATCTCAGCTCACTGCAACCTCCACCTCCCAGGTTCAAGCGATTCTCCTGTCTCAGCCTCCAAAGTAACAGATTACAGGCATGTGCCATCACACCCGGCTAATTTTTGTATTTTTAGTAGTGATGGGGTTTCACCATGTTGGTCAGGCTGGTCTCGAACTCCTAACCTCAGGTGATCTGCCCGCCTCGGCCTCCCAAAGTGCTGGGATTACAGGTGTGAACCGTCACGCTCAGCCCCTCTTTCTTTTCTCCCAAACTATTTGCTCCCCTCAAGCTTCATTTGCCACATAACCTACACACTGTCTAGCACTGTAGAATCCCCATACTTGCCTCAAGCCCCCCTCCTTTAGCCTTCTGCCATCCACACCCTGATATTCCTGTTGCTCTGTTCCAATCCCAACTCCTGCATACATGACAGAAGTCACACAGTCTACCTGATGGAATCCGTTGTTCTGTAATTTCTAACCTTAGCCTCCTAATGGCGTTGGGGTAGCTTTTCATTTAATTCTAATTCTCTCTTTTTCCCCACAACAGCAATTCCAAACTAGGTTTGTTTTCCTCAAATCCCTGAGTCCAGCTACCATATTCCCTTCTTATTCTTGACTGAAGATGGAAAAATATTATTTTCATTTACTGCCACATATCTCAAAGAAGACATTACATCTCCTCCTGTTTACAAATTATTTTCTTCCTACTAACTCTTCAGTGTGTTATCATCTGACTGATACTCCCATCAATTTATACATCTTTGTATTTGCTTGTCTTAACCTCCCTACAGTAAGGCTTCCATGGGGCAAAGACAGTGGTTTGTTCCCCTCTCACTTCCTTGTTTGCTATTGCAGTGCTATGCCATTAACAGAACTATGTGTTAAATTTCAGGGCCTAAAAGAACTTCAGGTACCAGGTTCACCTTGTACTTCCCATACTTGGAAATACTGCTGAACTAAATCTTGCCTTATTCTCAGCAGGCAGTAGAGCATGTTAGTTAAAAACACACATGAGACTCCATAACTTCAAATATTGTCTCTGCCACTTACTAGTTACATGACTTTGAGGAAATTATTTAATCTCTCTTTGTCTCAGGTTTTTCATATGTAAAACTGGCATAATAACAAGATATATTCTATAGGATGAAATGAGTGTGTGCATGTGTGTGTGTTTGTGTGTCTGTCTGTACAACACTGGGATTTGTAACTTGGCAACTTCCTGGAATGTACTGTAGTATCATTTTAAAACCCATGGTAATGACAAAGAGATAAGTTATTTAGGATGCATTTTGATCAATTCTAAAAGGAAGCTATGAGATGGGATAATGGAGAATTTGATTTGGACTCCTCTGTGTTATTTTCAGAAGTGATAATTTGGCCATGGAGACTGAATTTTATGTTGCAGTATAGTGGCTGGTTTTTCCTTTTATACTGACTGGGATACAGGACCTGGCTTTGAGTTTCTGCATGTGTCTGTTGCTTTTATATTTTATTTATTTAATTTGAGGATTTACAAAATAAATTTTGCCAGCCTGCTTTGATCATAGCTGTCTGTGGCATTGTACTAACTCTATAAAAAAAAATGCTTTTTTTCCATCCTGTTAAATTAACATTCTATTGATACATTCAGCAGGATAAACTTATATAATCAACTCCACATTATGGAATTCACAATATACATTTTATCCTCAGAAGGATGCAAAGAATTGTTGCAAGGAGACTCAGTTGCATTATGGTTATAGAGGCATCAAGAAATCCAGAGGTGCAGTGGCTCACACCTGTAATCCCAGCACTTTGGGAAGCTGAGGTGGGTGAATCACTTGAGATCGGGAGTTCGAGACCAGCCAGACCAACATGGAGAAACCCTGTCTCTACTAAAAATACCAAAAAAAAAAAAAAAAAATTAGCCAGACGTGGGCTGAGGCAGGAGAATCACTTGAACCTGGGAGGTGGAGGTTGCAGTGAGCCGATATCGCGCCATTGCATACTCCAGCCTGGGCAACAAGAGTGAAACTCCATCTCAAAAAAAAAAAAAAAGAAAAGAAAAGAAAGAAATCCAGAGGCCTGGCGGTGTATACCTAGGCAATCCATTTTTGATTTCTCTCAGTTTCCATATCCTCATGAGAGATCTGGACTAAATTGCTGATATCCCTCCCCAAGGGGGCATTTTTATTAATCTAGAACATGGATCCACAAACTTTTTCTGCAGAGAGCCAGATATTAAATATTTTAGGGCTTGCAGACTACACACAGTCCCTGTCACAAGGACTCAGGACTGCCTTTGTAGTCCAAAAGCAGCCATAGGCAATATGTAAATGAAGGAACCTGGCTGTTTTTCAATAAAACTTTATTTACGGACACTGAAATTTAAATTTCATATACTTTTCATGTGTCTCAAAATGCTATCCTTCTTTTGATTTTTTTTTTCTTTTCAGCCATTTAAAAATGTAAAAAGCATTCCTAGTTCACAGGCCATAGGAAAACAGGCAGCCAGCCAAATATGGCCTACAGGCAGTAGTTCACCAATCCCTTATCTAGTCTAGCCAAGCAATGTATACATATGTCTACTTGAGGAACTTCCATATTGAAGACATTATCTCATAGTACTTGTATTAGTGAATGTTTTCAGTTTCCTTTCCCTTGTTTCATAAATGATCACTAGGGATCATTCATAAATGAAATATTCATTTCAAAATGAATATTTCAGGGCCTTTAGCCAGATTGTATGTGTATTTGTGCTTGTATATGTTTTTGCCAGAACACTTGAAAGTCTCTGGGCCTTTTATTAATCTTTGCTTTGCCAAATATTTTCCCACCTGTGTAGATGAATTAAAAATTTCAGCAGCCTTTCTTTGAACATGACTTTTGAGACCAGTTGCTATTTAAATTACACAAAAGTGTATTTAGCCCTTCTTTGTGTTTTATTCCCTTTTTGCCGGGGTGGAAGGACTTTTCAGGAACATATATGAATAGATGGAGAATTCTGAAAAACATAGCCCAGATATTTATTTGGGTCTCAGAGAAGACGACGTTTTGAAAACAACCTTTGTGGCTGGGCACAGTGGCTCACACCTGTAATCCCAACACTTTGGGAGGCCAAGGTGGGTAGATCATGAGGTCAGGAGATGGAGACCATCTTGGCTAACATGGTGAAACCCCTTCTCTACTCAAAATACAAAAATTAGCCGGGCGTGGTGGCACGTGCCTGTAATCCCAGCTACTCAGGAGGCTGAGGCAGGAGAATCACTTGAACCTGGGAGGCAGAGGTTGTGGTGAGCCGAGATCACGCCAGTGCACTCCAGCCTGGGAGATAGGGCGAGACTATGTCTAAGAAAAAAAAAAAGCCTTTCGGCGGGAACCGCCATCTTCCAGTAATTCGCCAAAACGACGAACACAAAGGGAAAGAGGAGAGGCACCCGATATATGTTCTCTAGGCCTTCTAGAAAACATAGAGTTGTTCCTTTGGCCACGTATATGCGAATCTGTAAGAAAGGTGATATCGTAGACATCAAGGGAATGGGTACTGTTCAAAAAGGAATGCCCCACAAGTGTTACCATGGCAAAACTGGAAGAGTCTACAATGTTACCCAGCATGCTGTTGGCATTGTTGTAAACAAACAAGTTAAGGTCAAGATTCTTGCCAAGACAATTAATGTGCGTATTAAGCACATTAAGCACTCTAAGAGCCGAGATAGCTTCCTGAAATGCGTGAAGGAAAATGATCAGAAAAAGAAAGAAGCCAAAGAGAAAGGTACCTGGGTTCAACTTAAGCGCCAGCCTGCTCCACCCAGAGAGGCACACTTTGTGAGAACCAATGGGAAGGAGCCTGAGCTGCTGGAACCTATTCCCTATGAATTCATGGCATAATAGGTGTTAAAAGAATAAATAAATAAAAGACCTCTGGGCTGAAAAAAAAAAAAAAAGAAAGAAAGAAAAAAAAGAAAGAAATGTTATCAATTTATCCGGCTTGAAGTCTTTCAGCGCTTTCTCACTACACTTAAGGTGAAACCTAAACTCCTTACGGTGTCCTAGAAGACCCTACCTACCTCTCAAATTTCGTCTCAAATTTTTTTTAAAAAATCCATTATTTTGTTAGTAGACAAAACTACATAAAGTATAATAAATTTATGAGGTGATAATGCCCAGATAACTAATCAAGACTTGCTTTATTTAGGGACTGCTTTCAGTAGTGAGGAACTTAAAAACCTACTACAATTGTATTATCTAATTGCTTTAGTTTGTATTGCCAATTTCTTATTTCAGGGCATATGGTAATCCTATTAATATCCACAGTTAATAAATAAGGAAAATAAATACAACCATAGGCTTACTATATCCTTTGAAGTGTCTTTTGTCTGACCTATAACCCTATTACGCAGGAGAAATATTGCTAATCCAGGCAGCACTAATGTGGAATGGACTCTAATGGCTTCAGCAGTATGACCTCAGCACTGATCTCAACAATCTGCATTCAGTTTGGGTGAAAATTTGTGGCTTTGTATATGTTACATACTTGTGGACTTCATGCATTAAACTTGTTCCTCAAAACTCTGTCAAGTGCAAGAATCTACATATAGTCCTATTAATTTCCCTGAAGAGTTCAGGAATAAAGTTCATGAAAAATTTACCCATGATCACAAAAATTGCACTCAACAAGGCTAACATTCTTTTAATACAGCATTATAGCTTTATGGAAACACTATTTATGTGTACTTAATTCTTGCCAAATAGTAATGTGGAAGACAGTATCTATTCAAATATTTTATCAATCTGTATGATCTTTTCACAACTTATTGAAGATATCATTTATCAGAAGTAAGGGTATATTAGTAAAGTTATCATTAAGTGATTGCTCAGATAAAAGCATTTGTGAATGCTTATATTCAAGAAGCAGGTAGTCGTTTTGGTTGGTGTGAAGCAGTGTTCATTTATCGCATCTAGTTTGTCAAAACATTGTTTGACAGTATTGAATATAAGTTGTTTTCTACCTGTTTGTTCTTTGTGACCTTTCTTCAGTACTGTTTACTCAATTATTGTAGTTCACAACTAAATACACCTATAAACATATACTGAAAATTCCAAATTTTACAGACTAGTAATTTCAGATTTCTTAAACTAGGATTTTGTTCTTTCTAGTTTTAGTCAACAAGTCTACGTTTTCCATAGTCCTTGCTTTTCCATGATTTTACTAATTTATTTTAAGCCTTTCTATTGTTATATTAAGTAGCCTCCTTTGACAACCTACACTTTTATCATTAGTGTTCTAGTTCCAAGGTTAAAGAAGAATGCATTACATAGATTTGACAAGTGAAGACATTAGTATGGGATTGTCATAAAGGATTTATTAGCATTTGAAGCTCCTGACAAGCTTTTTTTTTATTGAGAAGAATGCCATTCCAGCCATTTAAATAAAATCTCCAGGAGGAGACAATTCAGGATAGACCAATATCAAGTCGATAAGACTTGACCTATTAAAATTATTCCAGTTTGAGTTGTAGGTGGGTGGGGCATCTTTTATTACAAAATGACCAAATGATTTTTTTTTTTTTTTTTTTTTTTTTTTTTTTTTTTTTTTTTTTTTTTTGAGACTGAGTCTGGCTCTGTCGCCCAGGCTGGAGTGCGGTGGCCGGATCTCAGCTCACTGCAAGCTCCGCCTCCCGGGTTTACGCCATTCTCCTGCCTCAGCCTCCCAAGTAGCTGGGACCACAGGCGCCCGCCACTTCGCCCGGCTAGTTTTTTGTATTTTTTAGTAGAGACGGGGTTTCACCGTGTTAGCCAGGATGGTCTCGATCTCCTGACCTCGTGATCCGCCCGTCTCGGCCTCCCAAAGTGCTGGGATTACAGGCTTGAGCCACCGCGCCCGGCGACCAAATGATTTTTTAAAAAGATTTTTCTTGACGAGAACAAACTATTCCAACAAGACTTTATCCTGCATCGCTTTATTACTTCCTAGTCCTGGCCTTGAGCTAAGACTGTCAAGAAGGGTAGGAGATTTCAGTTTGTTTTTCAGCCTGTGATTTAAAAATTCATGCATAGTATTTGCTGCAGGCAGAATAACACTTGCAGAAGAGACAGCAGGAGAAGGGACTGGGATTCTTCAAGGGGCAGCTTGACTGTCTGTCCACTACTGTTAGTTTGGTGCTCAGGCTTCAGAATTTTCTTACTGCAAATTATTACTTAGACAGTTTCAAACTTTCCCTTCCTCCTTGTTTTCTTTTTGTTAGAAGTCTGTCTTTATTTTTTTAAACATGCAGTCAGACTGAAGTTTTCAGGCTGAGAACTTGTACAAATGTATGAACTCAGACACTGAAATGTACTTAGCGAAGTTTTAAGAGTTAAATCATAGAATGCAGCTTTCATGTTTTCTTATTGGATTTCCTCTGCTATCAGCATCAGTTCAGACCACATTATGAATCCAGTTGAGAAAAACTGCACTTTATTCCCAAGGGCATATGTTAGAGGAGTAAATGATGGTACTTATGAACACCTATTTGGAATGCATATTTTTACGTTTTATGGAATAAGAATTCTAGTTGTTTTCTGTGAAGGTGACTTTTTAACAGGTTTTTTTTCCCCCCTAAGAATGAGTAATTTTCTCACATTTTTTTCATTATAGGGATTTTTCATTTGGGTGCCATTTACCATTTATTTTCTTTAAAGGCCAAAGAAGCTCACAGTGATGAGCTTTTGCTATTGTTACTGTATAAACACATTTGCTTCATTTCCAGGTACAGCATTCATATAAAATGAAAGTAACTTATAAATGCACTTGAGAAAGAATACAACAGTGTCTATTGTTCAGGATGCTTATAATGTTCTTTTGTTTTTTACATATGCTTTCTGGATGAGTCACTTTAATGGTATGCTGCTCCGCTGATAGTAATTCTTCAACTAAATATATTCAGTTAAGGAAAATTACAGGATACTTGTATATTCATGTTTGGGCCTATTCACATATAGACTTGCAAGAGTAAATTCTTACTTGGTCTTTCTTGGAGCAAAGATGTAAGAAGTGCTGTGTTACTTCGTCAGTGGTTACAATTAATAGAAACATTTAATTCAGAAAAAAATCCACAATTTCCTGGAAATGCTTTTATATTTACATAGAATTACACATTCTGAGTATGGTCTAGAGAATGTCACTGGAATACTGTGATTTTTTTTTTTCTTGCATGCGTATCTGTTCTCTCATATACTGCGTAATTGAAGAGTCTTTCCATTCAAACTGTTACTTAAAATATTTATCTTATACTTTACTTTTCTTAAAATTATGTATTAGAGAAAGTCTGTCATTTAAAATGTTTTGAATGAGGATCAGGCCACTATCATATATTTGCTTGAAGCCAGGGAAAAAGTATATGTATATTTTTCAAGTAGATAAATAAGATTTGTGAGGAAAGTTTCTCCTACATATAACTCAAGAGAGTACACTGAACTTAAAAGGTTATTTATGGAGTACAAGGAAGAAAGCTGTAATAAAGAACCAGATAGCTATAATTTAATTTTTTAGTGTTATAATTCAGATTCAGTAATTCAGTAGCAGATGTAAAAAATGAAATGAGAGAAAAAAATTAAAGTGCTACCAGACTGACTAATCAGTCATTGAAAGTGCCTGTAGTGGGAATTTACTCAGATAGAAAATGTTTGCACTGTCATTAAAGACTCCCTAATTTATATTAGTGAACTAATATAATGACAGGCACAAAAATATACCCTGAGGCTGAGGCTGTGCAAAGACAAGCATTTCTAACCCACTCTGGTACTTAAATATTCTTGGCACTCCAGGTACCCTCATCACCCTGCAACCTCTAGTAAAAATATTTATTTCTCTCTCTCTCTCTCTCTCTCTCTCTCTCACACACACACACACACACACACACACATGCACGTGTACCCCCTACCTGAGAAATATTAGAAGTATTGTAGGCTAAGACCTAGTTAAATATTTAAATAATCATAACGTTAATTGATTCCCAACTCTTAAGATTGAGGCAAATGTGTTCAAGGCAATTAATGAGGCAAGTAAACACATATTATTTTTTTTCTAATACTTTGGGTTTTTTTTTTTTTTTTTTTTTTTTTTTTTTTTGTCTGTTACCTTTTAGACAAGTCTAGAAAGCCAAAGTAATGAACTTTTAAATGCCAAGGAAATACAGACTATTGCATGGGTTTTAATTTCCAGAAATATTATTTAAATTTGGAACTTGCTAATAAATCTGATAAATTGGCTGTTGATTAGTGTAATTGTCACTAGTTCCTGAAACTAAAATTCCATGTATCCTGTAAAATCTAAACACAGAAAACAGAATCTAAGTTTAGTTCTCTTTATTAGAAAAAAGACCAATATTACGTTAAATTAGGCCATAGTAGGGGTAGCAGGTTGGAAATGTCTGCTTTTTTTTCCCTTAGATTACATCTAAATTGTTGAATTCATGGTAGCATGTATACAATGGGAATGTGTATGTTGGAAGGCAGGGCATAGGAAAGAGGATAGTGAAATATAAAATGAATATTTATGTACTAGGTATAATAATAAGTGCTTTATATTTATCAAATCGTTTAACCTAAATGACTACTCTTTAAGGAAGATATCATCATCACCATTTTGCAAATCAGGAAATGAAGGCCTAGAGAAGCTAAGTCATTGACTTAAGATAACCTAGCTAGTAATACGTATGGCTGAGATTAGAACCTAGGTCTGTCTGATTCCTAAAACCATTCCTATCCCATCTAATTCTGCCACAGCTGCATATATAAGTAACATGACCTTGTGCCAATGAATGATAAAGGGTACAGATTTTATTTCAAGATGCTGGCCTTCCAGGCTCCAGAAATACTGCTTTGCATTTACGATGTCCTGAGATGACATTACTTATACCCCTCCTTAAGAGTAGTGCATACCTTATGGAATTTTTGTATTAGATGAGTTAATACATAACACTACTTAGAATAATATCTAGCATATAGTAAGTACTCAGTAAATGTTGGTTATTACTTAAGAACTTAAGTAATGACTGATTCTTTTTTTTTTTCTTCCCCCTGAGATGGAGTCTCGCTCTGTCGCCAGGCTGGAGTGCAGTAGAGCGATCTCAGCTCACTGTAACCTCTGCCTCCCGGGTTCAAGAGATTCTCCTGCCTCAGCCTCCCGAGTAGCTGGGACTACAGGTGCCCGCCACCGCGCCCTGCTAATTTTTTTGTATTTTTAGTAGAGGTAGGGTTTCACTATGTTGGCCAAGATGGTCTCAATCTCCTGACCTCGTGATCTGCCCGCCTCAGCCTCCCAAAGTGATGGGATTACAGGCATGAGCCACCACGCCCAGCCAGTAATGACTAATTCTTATACCACAAAAGGACTGTTTGAAGGAACTGGGTATATATAGGCTGGATAGATTAAGAATATTCAACTGATATATTTCTTGTAAAATAGGTAGTAGACTTGTTCAGTGCTACTATGAGGCAAAATTAGGAGTAATAGATAAAAGTTTAAGTAGGCTGATTTTCATTATGAGTAAATAAAAAAATTCTAATGATATCAACTGTCAACAATTGAATAAGGCACTTAGGATGTAGGGAATACTCTGTTTTGGATCTAATATATGCAACACCCTAGATTCACTGGACACTCCTTCTTTGCCATCTCCCACCTCCAAACCCAGGCTACTCATTTCTCAGCCATAGTGGGAAGTTAACACTGTTAGAAACAATTTCACCAGTGAAAGAACAGGAGATGCTAAGGAGTCGGCAGGTAAATGAATTGCTCACTGTCAACTCTAAGCAACTCTTTTTTTTTTTTTCAGACAGAGTTTCACTCTGTCGCCCAGGCTGGAGTGCAGTGGCACGATCTCGGCTCACTGTAACCTCTGTCTCCCAAGTTCAAGTGATTTTCCTGCCTCAGCCTCCTGAGTATCTGGGATTACAGGCGGGCACCACCATGCCCAGCTAATTTTTTTGTATTTTGAGTAGAGACAGGGTTTCGCCATGTTGGCCATGCTGGTCCCAAACTCCTGACCTCAAATGATCCACCTGCCTCAGCCTCCCAAAGTGCTGGGATTACAGGCATGAGCCAAGGCACCTGGCCTGTAAACAACTTTTCTAAGTTACATTTGTTTTATCTGGAGACCAGGACTGACTAGATAATTTTTGGGTCCGGGTGCAAAATGAAATGTGGCACCCCACTGCAAAAATTATTAAGAATTTCAAAATGACAACGAAGTATTAAACAAAGTGCTGCGGCCGGGCGCGGTGGCTCAAGCCTGTAATCCCAGCACTTTGGGAGGCCGAGACGGGCGGATCACGAGGTCAGGAGATCGAGACCATCCAGGCTAACACGGCGAAACCCCGTCTCTACTAAAAAATACAAAAAACTAGCCGGGCGAGGTGGCGGGCGCCTGTAGTCCCAGCTACTCTGGAGGCTGAGGCAGGAGAATGGCGTGAACCTGGGAGGCGGAGCTTGCAGTGAGCTGAGATGCGGCCACTGCACTCCAGCCTGGGTGACAGAGCGAGACTCCGTCTCAAAAAAAAAAACAAACAAAGAAACAAAAAAAAAAAACAAAAAAAACAAAGTGCTGGGCCCTTTGCAGCATGGTTGCACAGGTTGTATATCCATGAAGTCACAGGTTGCATATCCATGAACCTGCACAGATTGCATATCCATGAAGTCAGCCCTGATGGAGACAACCTGAGACACTAAACAACCAGCCTTTTTTTTTTTTTTTTGGTTAAGCTGTGACAAGTTCTGGAACTTACCCTCTTGTATTTGCTGTCTTTCCCTCATGCCCGTTTCTCTGGGATTATATCCCGCTCATCCCAAAAAGGCCTTAACGAGTAAGCTCTAACTTAGGCTATGTTTTACAGGGACTTGGACTGTGATACCCTGTAACCTGAGTTTTTCAAATTTAAGACGCTGGTCCAAATCTCCTTTAATGTCACTTTTACCTCAAAGATAACATAATTCCCCCGATGGAAGGATAAACACTTTACATAATGACATTGTTTAATGCAGCCATAAATTTCTGTATAAGCTAGAATTCTCAGATTATTACATCTCCAATATTTAATTCTCTTTTGTTCAGGCATAATATGAATAATTCATTAGAGGGGAAGAACGGAAGAGCCTAATAAAGAAAGATGCCCTTTACTTTTTAAAACTTTTTCCCCTTTCCTCACGTTCCCATTTGTCTAAGCATCTCCCAAACCACCTCTATATATTGCTAGACAGATTTCAACTCCCTGCTCTCTTTCTCTACTTATATAATAATGGGTATGGTAACTTCAAATCATGATGATTATATCTAACCCCTCTCCCTGTACTTTCAGTTGTGGAAGTAGACATAAATTTAAATGTGAGCCAAAACTTCTTGAAATGTACATATTCATCTAATAAATATTTATTGAGTGATAAATACTGAGCACAGTGATAAGTACTGAGGGAAAAGCAAAAAATCAAATATAGATCTTACCATTAGAGAGCTTGGAGTTTTATAAAGGATACTGCTGTTTATGTATATGAGACAAAAAACAATTCTTATTCAAAGCAGAAGGTGATAGGTGGACGATCACTTGAACAAACAAAAAGTGCATATGAAATGGTAGAGAATTTGGAGTAGAGCTCTGGAGAGATTTATAGAAGACTAAAGATTATACATGTGAAATTGGGGAGGACAGATGTTCAGAAAAATACTGATTTATTCAGAATGCAACTTTAGGGTAAAAGCAATTTCCCTGGGTTAAAATATATTCTCACTTATTACTTGACATATGTAGACTGCTGTGTGCATAGCAGTTTGATTAGGCTAGTTTTGTATTGAATTATTAGAAGATGAAGTCATTATCATCATCATCATCCCCTTTTGACTAGTGCCGTTACTATTGTGACCTAAACCTGGCCTTTGAGCACATTTTGTTTATTACAGAAAGTTAGCGTGAGTTTATTTCTAAGGTAAGGGAGGAAAAATAACTTCTCCTTTTCCCCATTTTAGGTTCATTGGCCACGGTCTTTATACCAAAAGGCAGATTAGCACAAGAAAAGAATGCAAATTTATTTAGGTTTTATATAACTTGGGAGGGGAGCATTCATAGGGAAATGAAGATCCAAAGAAACAGTTAAACCTGAGTGTTTTCTTTAGTATATTTGATGAAGAATGGAGAGGTGTGGAAAAATATGATAGGGAAAAGAAAGAGTATGAGCTAAGTATAATAAACTGGGAGAAATTTAGCAAGAACTATTTGTTCAGATTTCTATGTCCCTTTGTCTTCAGAGATAAGGATGTTGGTTTCCTCAGGGTGCATATAGGCAAGTTAGCTCTCAGACCCGGCATGGTGGCTCACGCCTGTAATCCCAACACTTTGGGAGGCCGAGGCGGGTGGATCACGAGGTCAGGAGATCGAGACCATCCTGGCCAACATGGTGAAACCCTGTCCCTACTAAAAATACAAAAATTAGCTGGGCATGGTGGCACATGCCTGTAATCCTGGCTACTTGGGAGGCTGAGGCAGGAGAATCACTTGAACCAGGGAGTCGGAGGTTGCAGTGAGCCGAGATATAATGCCACTGCACTCCAGCCTGGCGACAGAGTGAGACTCTGTCTCCAAAAAAACAAACAAACAAAAATCTGTCACATGAGTTTTTGGTTTTTTCTTTAAGAGAAAGGATCAATCTGTGTTGCCCAGGCTGGAGAAGAGTGGCACGATCATGACTCACTGCGGCCTCAACCTCCCAGGCTCAAGCGATCCTCTTAACTCAGCCTCTTAAGTAGCTGGGACTAGGCACATACCACCACACCCACCTTATTTATTTATTTATTTATTTATTTATTTATTTATTTATTTGAGGCAGGATCTCACTCTGTCACCTAGGCAGGAATACAGTGATGCCATCATAACTCATTGCAGCTTCAGCTTTCTGCACTCAAGCAATCCTCCCACCTCATTTTCTTTTATTTTATTTTTTGTAGAGACAAGGTCTAACTATATGGTTTAGTCTGGTCTCGAACTCCTGGGCCCATGTGATCCTCCTGCCTCAGCCTCCCGAAGAGCTGGGATTACAGGTTTGAGCCACCACGTCCAGCCCAGCTTATTTTTATATTTTTTGTAGAGATGGGGTTTTGCCATATTGTCCAGACTGCCCTTGAGCTCCTGAGTTCAAGCAATCCATCCACCTTGGCCTCCACTAGTGCTGGGATTACAGATGTGAGCCCCCACACGGGGCCTACATGAGGGTCTTAAGACCTGCGCCCAGGAAAGATCAGATAGTCCTTCCTGCAGGTGTCATTTCTAAAAGTTCTTCAGCTTAAAATACTCAATATGCCAAGGTACCATATTTTTGGGTCATGTGCCCTGAACTTCACCATGTCCGTGTAACCTAACTAACATAAGTGACTGGTCAATGTTTTATCTTCATTTTTTTTTTTTTTTTTGAGACGGAATTTCATTCTTGCTCCCCAGGATAGAGTGCAGTGGCAGGATCTTGGCTCACTGCAACCTCTGCCTCCTGGGTTTGAGCGATTCTTCTGCCTCAGCCTCTCGAGTGGCTGGGATTACAGGCACCCGCCACCAGGCCTGGTTAATTTTTTTGTTTGTTTGTTTTTTGTTTTTGGTAGAGACAGGGTTTCACCATGTTGGCCAGGCTGGCCTCAAACTCATGACCTCAGGTAATCCGCCCGCCTCGGCCTCCCAAAGTGCTGGGATTAGAGGCGTGGGCCACCACACTTGGCCTGTCTTCACTTTTTCAATCAACCAAGTGGGAAAGGAGAAACCTTTTGAATAATTAGAATATAGCAGAGAAACCTAAGTGAAATAATTCAATTTTAAAATCAGAGAGAATTATTTCTTCCATAGCAAACTCATCCTTTAAATAAAGCAAGCAATGATTGGTGAACCATTAGCAAATTTTTGATAAAACTCTCTTCTGCAATAAAGAATAATTTCCAAGCTTGTCAGATCTAAACAGATGGAACTAAATTGGACAGAGCTATTTAAACTGACAGATTAATAGAAAAAAAGTAGTCTTTAGTGTTGGTGTTTGATTTTTAGTCTCTTGAACTTCCATGTATATTTAAGGTGTTTTCTCCTCATTCAGTTATAAAGATGTGCCTGTCAACATGATGAATTTGTATCTGAACAGTTTGGCTGAAATTTGCCAAGGGGTTGATTTTGGCAGTCTCTTGAATTTTTCATTGTAATGCTGATATGTCTCTGCATAAGACTAACTTTGCTTAAAAATAAGAAAGAATCATAGTATTTTTCTATTTATGTTTCATGGTCCTTTAATGAAAATAACAGTATTTCAGAGGCCAGGATTTAAAAACCAATGTCACGGGCTATCTATCAAATTATAACACTTACCTCATCTTTGCAACCAGAATCTTGCCAAATGCTGTTGATATTGATAGAAGTGTTTTCATACATAATTGGCAGTTATGCAGCAATAGAGTATCTATAAAATAGTTGCAAGTTAAAAAAAAAAATTACCCGGTAAAAAGACAGTCTCCTGACAGATCTGAAAAATGTGCTTGTATTTAGGAGCAGTTTGAATACAATACTTAAAATTATTACTTGTCAGTGAGAGAAAAAGGAAGGTGCAGAGAATGTTAGGGGTAATTACAGCAAATAATGATAGTGTTTGAGGGCAGGCTGAATCTTTGTGGGTATGTACGTTCATTTGTGTTTGCTGGGGTTTGCTCTAAATCATCTTTCTGTATCAACAGTTATTTTTCACTTCTCTTTGAAAAGTACTAGAGATGGGAACTTTTACCATAGATACTGGTTTATAAAAATCAGGATATTTCTACAAAAGAAAAATATTTGATCCTTTTATATAATTTAACCTTAAATCATTTATAGAGCTAAGAACATGCGCCGGGCGCGGTGGCTCAAGCCTGTAATCCCAGCACTTTGGGAGGCCGAGACGGGCGGATCACGAGGTCAGGAGATCGAGACCATCCTGGTTAACACGGTGAAACCCCGTCTCTACTAAAAAATACAAAAAACTAGCCGGCCGGGGTGGCGGACGCCTGTAGTCCCAGCTACTCGGGAGGCTGAGGCAGGAGAATGGCCTGAACCCGGGAGGCGGAGCTTGCAGTGAGCTGAGATCCGGCCACTGCACTCCAGCCTGGGTGACAGCGCGAGACTCCGTCTCAAAAAAAAAAAAAAAAAAAAAAAAAAAAAAAAAAAAGAACATGCATTAATAACATGTCTTTGAACCTTAGTTTTTCTTTAATCTTCAAATTAGATTTTAAAGAATGAAATATTAGGAATTCCATCAATAAATTTAAATTGAAATGGTTTCATTTGAACTAATGGCTGAGTAAAATGGTGACATTCCCATATTAAACATGATGATTTGGTTTATTATATTACACATTTTCATTTATTTCATGGAGAGTAGAATTTTTATGAGCAGTAATTCAGAAAAATATGAGTTGACTTCATGGAACTATTTCCCACATTTTTTTAAAAAAAGACTTTAACTGATAATATCTCCTTTTAGATGTTTTGTGGAGCACCTGGTAAAATATTCTAAATCCTTTGCACTTTGTTCTTTAGTTTCAGCTCAAATTCTCAAGAGCAACCTTGCATCAATGGAACAACAAATTGTTCATCTGGAACGTGACATCAAGAAATTCCCCCAAGCAGAAAATCAACACGATAAGTTTGTGGAAAAGATGACCATATCCTTTATTTATTTAAGCATTTTGTCTAGTTTTTAGTCTTTATGTCTGTCTGTCTACTAACTGTGTGGTTAGTTCTAGATTTAGTAGTCTTTTCACACCATCCGGATGAATTTGTGTATATGCTGTTTTTCTATTAGTAGCATAAATTTTTTTTTTTTTTTTTTTTTTTTTTGAGACGGAGTCTCGCTCTGTGGCCCAGGCTGGAGTGCAGTGGCCGGATCTCAGCTCACTGCAAGCTCCGCCTCCCGGGTTCCCGCCATTCTCCTGCCTCAGCCTCCCGAGTAGCTGGGACTACAGGCGCCGCCACCGCGCCCGGCTAGTTTTTTTGTATTGTTTTAGTAGAGACGGGGTTTCACCGTGTTAGCCAGGATGGTCTCGATCTCCTGACCTCGTGATCCGCCCATCTCGGCCTCCCAAAGTGCTGGGATTACAGGCTTGAGCCACCGCGCCCGGCCCGCATAAATTTTCTTTCATGATGTTTTCAACCAGTAGGCAAGGGAACAATTAGATTTTTTTAAAATGCTATTTCTCAAAGAAGAATTCCATTTGAAAGCCCACAGGATATGCAAGGTAAGTCTTAAGAGGCTTGATGAAGCCTAAACAAAACAAAACAGAATATTCTTATATAACCAAATGTTTAAAGTAAATGATCAACAGAAGGTTTTTTTTGTCTGAGATTTTTTGTGTGTGTGTATACATTTTCTGAGGGCATGTGTGCATTTTCAAGGACAATAAGAGGATAACTAATATCACTAGACTGAAAGGACTGTGAAGAATAAATGGATACATGGTTGGATGGATAGACGAATTGATCAGTAGATGATATATTTACATAAATTATAGTAGATATCTGTATAACATTAAGCATTTCTTGTTAAATAAATATTTTTTGAAACTTCTAGTTTATAGCAGTATATTCATATAAATCATAAAAATATATAAAAGGAAAACTTGAGAAATAGCATTTAGCTTGAATTGTTTAATGTTAAATCTGGTATCTAAAGATAAACTACATTAGAACTGATTTTTTTATAATTTTCTATTTTAGTTTTCAAAACTTAAAGCCATATCCTCCTCCTCTGGGTTTAAATAAATATCTTGAACTACAGATTGATTCACCATTTTATATCTCTAGAGGGAATAAATACTGTAAATTCTTTATCTGATAATAAGTAAATTCCTTCAACAACTATTTGGCAGTCACCTTGTTTCAAGGTTAAATCTATTGCCTTTTTCTTTTCTGATATGCTTTACTTTTTGCCCAACTTGGAAGTCACAGTGCTGAACTTGAATTACTTAAGAATGGCAATTTAGATTTATGTAAAAAAAAATTTTAACTCTCAGTGTTTTGGTTCATTAATGATACTGTGTTTTGTATGGTCCTTTAGTGATTCTGAGTACCTTCATGAATACAAATATTGGCAACATAAGTTTGTGAGTGATTGGAGGCAGGGAATCCACAAAAATAACCTTGAGTTGCATTACTGGCCACGTTGGAATACTTAATATGAAGGTTTCACTTTATTGCTGATTACGTTTTTTTTTTCAAATATGTTATATTGTCCTGTGCCTGGAAACACCACCTCCTTTTTCACCTTTCGATTTTGGTTCTTGCCTTATATTTGAATTTAATTCCTGATCCCCTTTTTCTTTTGAACATTTTCTTCTACTGTTGGCTTATAGCCACACAACAGCTTGCAACATTGAGTCTTTGTTGCTCATTTAGAAAAAGAAAAGTAATTTCAAACCCTCGTGAACTTGGCCTGGACTCCTTATTTTATTTCTCTCTTTATGCAGGTAATTAAGCACTTTAAAATGAAAATCCAGAGCCTTCTGTATCTGTATGTTACAGATGAATGGTTATTCTTCATTTAAGTGGCACTAAAGTGTGACTGTTTGTCCACAAGGGGATTGAAAACTCTATTAAAATGTATGGGGCTGTTACTTTGCATATCATATTCTTTAAAGAAACAAAATAAAGTGCACAGCAATTTATTTCAGAGAAAAAATTTGAATATTGACTTGGGTTGGTTAAAAACTATGAATTAATGGATTATAATGATAAAACTGTGGCTCAAGTTATTCTTCCTTTGAAAGACTTCTTGGTCACCCATTGAGAGTTTGTGTCTTCTAGAAAGAGACAAACAAAATGCATAATCATTATATGTATGTATATGAGTTCTGGTGCCTACCTAATATATATATTTTTTACCCTCCTGGCAATGCTAAAAGAGAAAGATATTTTATTGTGAGATACTTGATCCTGTTTTAAAAATAGAACCATGATTCCGTTTCTAGCATAGGATCCTTTGTACTCGATGATCTTTCCAATGTTTCCATCCAGTGCCAATACATTGTATTGCTTCAAGTCACTGGCCCTTTAAATTGAATAAATTAGGGGCACAAGTATGGGAATAGTTTCCATGGAAAGTAACTTTAGCTACTTAAACAGTAATCTCTCTATGAGGACTGAGTTCACAAGCTGAAAAGCACTCATATGCCTTTGGACTTCAGAATAGCAACAGTTCTATAGTTAGCAGCAATGGCATGATGGCTTCAGGGCAACCGAATATGCAGGTTGAATCTTCAAATCTCCAAGTCAGTCTATGTCCTGGAGCACCCTATATTTACCCTTACTCTTTCCCAATTTTGATTGAACACTTACAATATGCTAGACGTTGCCAGGCATGAACATTGAACAGTACACAAGATGATAGAAAACTTGACCTCAGGCTGCTGACAGTCTGACATGTGTATGTTCTCTGTCTTGCTGTCCCCATGGGAGAGATTATGTATGGTTTGTTAATTACTATATGCCCACCACAATGCCTACCACCTAGCACAATGTAGGCACTCAGTAAATGTGTGTTGAATCACACAGTATTATAGCTAGAGACAATGAAGATCATCTAGTCCAAGCCCTTGCTTTTACTTAGCACTTCAAAATGATACTGTCAAACAGTGTTAGGCTGTGCTTATAGTTATAAAACTTTTCTTCATATAAATCTCACAAATGTGAGTATCATTGAATCACCTTTATAGAGCATGCTGTAAAGTATAATCAGTTTTAGGAGAGATCCACAGCTCCACAAGTAAATGTCAGAAAAAAAAAGGCAAAAAACAAAAACAAACAAACAAACAAAAACCTTTCCAAGGCTATTTCTAGCCTGCTGGGGCCAATGGCTTTAGAAGGAAACTCATCACCTCTTTCTTCCTTTCTCTACCCAAAATTGGTTGCTTGTTCTGACTCAGAAAAAATTAGATGGTATGGGAGAGAAAAATCAATGTTTCTTGACCCATTCTAAGGTTCATGGCTGACACCCTATAATACAATATTAACAAGAGCAAAGCATACAAATTTATTTAATGTGAGTTTTATGTGACACAGAAACCTCCATAAATGAAGACTCAAAGAAACAGGGAAAAACCATGTATTTTATGGGCAGTTGTGCAGAAGTATTGTGGCAGGACGAGCGGTAGACAAAACTCCTCAGACACTGAGTTAAAGAAGGAAGGGGTTTATTTGGCTGGGGGCATCGGCAAGACTCCTGTCTCAAGAGCCGAGCTCTCCCGTGAGCACTTCCTGTCCCTTTTAAGGGCTCACAACTCTAAGGGGGTACACGTGAGACGGTCATGATCAATTGAGCAAGCAGGGGGTACGTGACTGGGGGCTGCGTGCACCGGTAATTAGATCAGAACAAAACAGGATAGGGATTTTCACAGTGCTTTTCTATTCAATGCCTGTAATCTGTAGATAACATAACTGATTAGGTCAGGGGTCGATCTTTAACTACCAGTACCAGGGTGTGGCTCCGAGCTGTCTGCTTGTGGATTTCATTTCTGCCTTTTAGTTTTTACTTTTTCTTTCTTTGGAGGTAGAAAGTGGGCATAAGACAATATGAGGGATGGTCTCCTCCCTTAGTATGACTGGTGGATAAAAGGATATGATCTAATGGTAATAAGCTGGAGGGAACCCATCAAGACTGGTTCAGATTATTTTCTGTATCTCTATATGACAGTCTTCCCCCAGGTATGGGGAAAAGACGCCTGTCATATGAAGGTCTTGTTTTTTTTTTTGGAGATGGAGTCTCACTCTGTAACCCAGGCTAGAGTACAGTGGCGTGATCCTGGCTCACTACAACCTCCACCTCCAGGGTTCAAGCGATTCTCCTGCCTCAGCCTCCCGAGTAGCTGGGAATACAGGCACATGCCACCATGCCCAGCTAATTTTGTATTTTTAGTAGAGAAGGGGTTTCACCGTGTTAGCCAGGCTGGTCTCGAACTCCTGACCTCAGGTGATCAGCCCGCCTCAGCCTCCCAAAGTGCTGGGATTACAGGCACGAGTCACTGCACCCAGCCTATGTGAAAGTCTTTGGTGGAGAATGGAAGAGCTTAAAAAGTGATCTTCCTAGGTTTTATGGCTTGTTTCAAGGGAGGGGAATTCTAGTTTCTTTGACTTGCTTCAGGAGACAAAGGAAGGTAGGAAGGAGGGAGGGATAAGTTCAGAGACACCTTCTTGCTTCTGTGGTCCTCCTGGTATCCTTCAGCTCAAAGTATTCAGCATGCCAAGGTAGCATACTTCCAGATATTGTGCTCTGAACCCCAACACTTTACTTTTTTTAAGAAGTCAAAGCATCATTTTTACTTACTAATCGTTGCTTTTTCTGTCAGAAAAGAAACCCATTCTTAAAAGAGGGCTTCTTAGACTTTTAAATATGTGTTGTGGTCCATTCTTAACATCTTAAACTATCTAAAAAAGCACATCAACCACAGTGTTGACCTTACTGTTTATATCCAGTTGACAGATTTCTTACCACATTTACTCGCAGAGATTTTTGTCAATGGTAGGGCTTTCTGTTGCCCAAAATCAGCTTAGCTTTTTGATTGACTGCTGGCTAAATCATTTCCCCAACCGGAGGACAGAGAGTGACTGAGCAGCAGGGGCACCATTAACACATTGACAAGAAGAGCTGACAGAATGTTAATGACATTAACACCCTGTCAACTAACTATCAACACCTGGGATTTCCTCATAGTATCAGGGAAGTCATTTGAAGTGGTTACAAATCAAGTTACTGAGGAGGCACGTTATCCTTTCCAGATAATTCAAAACAGATTTGGGGTCTTCACTGCACTGCCATTATGTTAATTGTATTCCACCTTTATTTATTAAGATAATAATTTTTAAGTAGATGAAAAAACTCACAGAACCACCAGTGACATTGATCACCTTTGAGAACATGCCAGTAACAGGTTTCAGGAAGATGATAATCCACACTTTGTAAAGCAAGTGTCATATAAAATTGACCAAAGAAAAATGAAAGTAAAAATGACCCTCAAGAGCAAAGCTGTTTGTTTTGTTTTGTTTTGTTTTGTTTTTAATGAATGTAGTAATTCAGGTCATTTTCTGGCGCCTAAAGAAAAATTGAGAACTTCAGAGTAGGCTGGAGGGGGGAAGTTCTTCACCTCTGACTCTCTCCTTACCCTCACTGCCTGTTCCTCTCAAATGCAGAAAATTAGGAAGTTCAAAGCAAACATATTTTTATGAGACTGTTCAGAGAGAGGAGGGTACAGGATTTAAAAGGGGGCATGGTCAGTAATACAGATAATGCATACATTGAGAAGCAAATTGTTTTAGAAAGGGGGGCCAGGTGCAGTGGCTCACGCCTGTAATCTCAGCACTTTGGGAGGCTGAGGCGGGTGGATCACCTGACGTAAGGAGTTCAAGACCAGCCTGGCCAACATGGTAAAACCCCATCTCTACTAAAAAAACAAAATTAGCCAGGCGTGGTGGCACAAGCCTATAATCCCAGCTACTCAGGAGGCTAAGGCAGGAGAATCACTTGAACCTGGCAGGTGGAGGTTGCAATGAGCTGAGATTGCATCATTGCACTCCAGCCTGGGCGGCAAAAAGAGCAAAACCCCGAAAAAACAAAAAACAAAAAAAACAAGGGGAAAAGAGTGCTTTTTAAAAAAGAAAGATTCTTAGCATTCTTTGAAATATACTCTCTTGACAATGACACTGGTCAATGGAATTTTTAGTTCAATTGAATTTAAATAGAAAGTATAATCATTTATGATAATAATAAAATAGGCCAGGCACAGTGGCTCACGCCTGTAATTCCGGCACTTTGGGAGGCCGAGGCGGGAGGATCACTAGGTCAGGAGTTCAAGACCAGCTTGGCCAACATGGTCAAACCCCGTCTCTACTAAAACTACAAAAAACAATTAGCTGGGCATGGTGGTGCATGCCTGTAATCCCAGCTACTCAGGAGGCTGAGGCAGGAGAATCACTTGAACCCGGGCAGCAGAGGTTGCAGTGAGCTGAGATCGCACCATTGCACTCCAACCTGGGCAACAGAGTAAGACTCCGTCTCAAAATAAATAAATAAATAATAATAATAAAATAGTAATAATAGTAATAAACTTTTATGAAAGAAAATCAGAGCCAGAAAGAAGTTAAAGTGGTAAAGGCAAATTTCATTCTGGAACTATTGCAATAGGAGAGAGACCTTACTATACAATGAGGCTGCATTCTGATACGACAAAGGCAAGTGGGGGTTTATAGCCAAGAAGCAGGGTGGGAGTCAGGCAGTGGAACATTACTAGAAGTAGATATCAAAGATAAGGGGATTCCCCCTAAACCAACTTGATAGGATTCTTGCTGAAGGCAGGCAAGGGTAATAAGATATGAGGGGTGGAAGATGAGGAATTTGACCGTATATGAAGGGTGGAGGATTTTTGCTAAACTGACCCAGTAGGATTCTTGCTAAAACTGGACTGTCAGGGACAAGGACGGGGCCTAAGAATGAGGCCTAGTCAAAAAGAGGACTCAAGGCTGGGCACAGTGGCTCACACCTGTAATCCTAGCACTTTGGGAGGCCAAGGTGGGTGGATCACCTGAGGTCAGGAGTTCGAGACCAGCCTAGCCAACATGTTGAAACCCCATCTCTACTAAAAATATGAAAATTAGCCAGGTGTGGTGGCAGGCATCTGTAATCCCAGCTACTCGAGAGACTGAGCTAGGAGAATCACTTGAACCAAGGAGGCGGAGGTTGCAGTGAGCTGAGATCACACCATTGCACTCCAGCCTGGGCAACAAGAGCGAAACTCTGTCTCAAAAAAAAAAAGTACTCAGAGGAACCTGACTAAAATTTGGTTCAAGAGAGAGTCTTTGTCACTGTTTAGTGAATGTCATATGCCAGCCATTATGCTAGGAATATCTATATCTATATATCTCTCTATATATTTTCCTAAGTGACCTCTAAAGAAATACTATGAGGTTGGTAGTATTACTTTGTTTTATTTTATTTATTTATTTATTTTTGAGATGGAGTCTTGCTTTTATCGCCCAGGCTGGAGAGCAGTGGCACGATCTCCGTTCACTGCAAGCTCCACCTCCCGGGTTCACGCCATCCTCCTGCCTCAGCCTCCCGAGTAGCTGGGACTACAGGTGCCCACCACCACACCCGGCTAATTTTTTTGTTGTATTTTTAGTAGAGACAGGGTTTCACCATGTTAGCCAGGATGGTCTCGATCTCCTGACCTTGTGATCCTCCTGTTTCGGCCTCCCAAAGTGCTGGGATTACAGGCGTGAGCCACCGTGCCCGGCCTATTTTATTTTATTTTATTTTATTTTATTTTATTTTATTTTATTTTTGAGATGGAATCTCACTCTATCGCCCAGGCTGGAATGCAGTGTCTCAATCCCAGGTTGAAGCGATTCTCCTACCTCAGCCTCCCAAGTAGCTGGGACTACAGGTGCACATCACACCTGACTAATTTTTGTATTTGTATTTTTAGTAGAGACGGGGTTTCACCGTATTGGCCAAGCTGGTCTCGAACTCCTGACCTTGTGATCCACCCGCTGCGGCCTCCCAAAGTGCTGGGATTACAGGCGTGAGCCACTGCGCCCAGCCTTAACTTTATTTTAAATGTGAGAAAATTGAGGCTATACAGGTTCAACCATGTGCAGGAGATCACATAGGTAATATGTGTGGTTCATGAGGGTCTTCCAATTTTGGTCTTTCTGACATTAAACCTTGTGCTTCTAACCGGTATTGTGCTGCCTCCGAGGTTAGACCTGTTTGAAAATCTGAGATAAGTTCTACATTTGTTCCCTGTGAAACTTTTTTTGCTTCCTTTTCAATCTCTCTCAAATGGGAAAAAAATGTTCTTTTTGAAAGGATTGTAAACTGATTTAAAAATTAGCTGCTCACAGGCCGGGCGCGGTGGCTTATGCCTGTAATCCCAGCACTTTGGGAGGCTGAGGCGGGTGGATCACGAGGTCAGGAGATCGAGGCCATCCTGGCTAACACCGTGAAACCCCGTCTCTACTAAAATATACAAAACAAAATTAGCCGCGCGTGGTGGCAGGCACCTGTAGTCCCAGCTACTCAGGAGGCTGAGGCAGGAGAATGGCGGGAACCCGGGAGGCGGAGCTTGCAGGGAGCCGAGATCGTGCCACTGCACTCCAGCCTGGGTGACAGAGTGAGACTCCGTCTCAACAACAACAAAAAAATTAGCTGCTCACTTACACCATCTCCTCCAGAAAGCCTTCCCTAATCATAGCAATCAAAATTAATTTCCCTGTTCCCTGTATTTTTATAACATTTTAATACTTTGATTATTGTACTTGCTGGTTTGCCTATACTCTGTTCATGTACATATCTGTTGTGCATACTGGTTTATGTACTCTTTTCAGATACAGATTCTGGTTCATATTTTGAGTACTTTACAACAAGCCTATAACAATGCTTTATAGAAAGTCAAGTGCTTAATAAATGTTTATTTAAATAGGTTAGAGTTTATTATATAATAATTAATATACAACTTAACATTATGGCCAGTAAACAGAACATTAGCTTGTTTTTCTGGCGTAGCCTCAGTTTAACAGAAGAAAGGAGTCTAACATGTTTCAAATGTTATTCTTTTATCATGTCTTGATTTAAAATGCAGCTATTGAAAATTATGTCTTAACAAATTCTAAGATAGAAATCTAAGAATTTAGATGTCTTAACAAATTCTAAGACCCTGTCTGAATGGAGCATATTTTTAAGGGTCTGTTAGCACAAAAATTTTCTCTTTGAAGAGTTTTGCTTGCTTGAAATTCAGCCTGAAATTACATAGACTATGAGCTACATTTTTCAAACTTTGTTCAGGGAATTGATAGACATTTGGTGCATGATGCTAATGGTGAGAAGAGAATATATTGCTCAGTTAAAGGATGCATAAACCCTTTCAGGCCACAAGAGACTCATCTGGGAAATCATCTTTTTCAGAACATAAAACGGAACTTAATTTGTCTGAAAGAGTTAATGTACCCTCAGCCTGACAAATTCTGATCGCTCTCACCAGAAGCTAAGTTTTAAAAGATGTAAAAACCTTTCTATGGGATTTATTCATATTGAGTAGAAATAATACAAAAAAGAAGCTTGAAAGAATAAATTACCCAATATGAATATGGTTTTTTGTGTGCATATGCACATAAAGAACATGTAGCATATGCACATGTCTATTCATAGATATAAAGCCATTTTGCTCTTTATAAGATTATAAATTGGATATCATACCAATGAATCTGTGAATTTGTTTTCTTTGCTTTTGTTTAAAATCTGGTAAAACTTCTCAATTATGAAGGCCACACGTGGTATGTTAAGCATACATAGTTTACATGTAGGTAATAATAGTGATGTTAGTATAATTCCTCAAGTAATGTACTCTGGTGCAAAATCTCAATCATGTACTGTTTTCATGATGCAGAAAAATATATCAGTATCTTTTTGTATAATAAAAGTCTGTTTACTTATTTCTAGTTAGGATGTGTTTGACATATAGCTTATGAAAATTAAGGCAAGTAAACTTGGCTTTTCATTCATTATTCCCTGTTCTTTTCTTCTGTTTTATTTGTTTGTTTGTTTATTTGAGATGGACATTCGTTCTGTCACCCAGGCTGGAGTGCAGTGGTGCCATGTCGGCTCACTGCAACCTCTGCCTCCAGGGTTCAAGTGATTCTCCTGCCTCAGCCTCCCGAGTAGCTGGGACTACAGGCACGTGCCACCAATGCCTGGCTAATTTTTGTATTTTTAGTAGAGATGGGGTTTCACCATATTAGCCAGGCTGGTCTCGATCCTCCTGCCTCAGCCTCCCAAAGTGTTGGGATTACAGGCATGAGCCACCACACCTGGCCTTTCTTCTGGTTTTAAATTGCTTTACGAGATGAAGACTAAAAAAAAAATTACAAGTATATGAAATCATTGTTTAATAATCATGTAATCATGCTCTCTTTTATGTTGCAAATGTAAGATAGGATAATAATGTAGTACAGTGTCTGAATTAATTAATGAAGTGAGGAATGGAAAAAATATATGACATTACTGAAAATTATCTAATTGAATTTTGATAATAGGATTGCATATATACTATATATACCTAGTAAGACCTATATTTATAGAACTGTAATCAATTTGAGAGGATCGTATCTCAGCTACTTATTTAAGGCTAAGGGATTCACTAATGGCAAGAATGGAAAAATCAATGAAAAATTTAAAAAGGCATTATAGACAAGCTTTGCAGAAATCATCAGTGAGGAGAATAGGACCTAGTCACAAACTGATGTTGGCTGAGGAGACAAAGGGCATGAGTAACTGAGTTGACAATGGTTCTGAGAGGTAACGGTAACAACCCTCTTTACCTTATCAAAAGCAAATATCTAGTAAGTGGCTTTTCATATCTGCTAAGACATTATCAAATTTGTGCACAGCAACTCTGTTCAATTACTGATCTCTAGATGCCTTTATCATAGGCCTGACTCAGAACCTATATATAAAAGTACTTTCAAACTTTAATGTTCTTTCAGATGCCAAGTATTTAACTTAATCCATGTGAATGAAAAGATATTTGGACTGGGTATCCATTGAGTTAAGCTCTGGCCGTGATATTTGTGATCTTAGGAAAGACTGTTTACCCAGTCATAAAATTGAAAAAATAATACTTGGCTTGCCTACTTCACATAAATTGTTATTAAAATTAGGTATAATAGAGTGACTTTTAACATGCTTTGCAAAATGGAAAATGCTTTGTAAAACAGAATAACCATTTATTTATTTTTTTATTTTTATTTTTTTGAGACGGAGTCTCGCTCTGTCGCCCAGGCTGGAGTGCTAGTGGCCGGATCTCAGCTCACTGCAAGCTCCGCCTCCCGGGTTTACGCCATTCTCCTGCCTCAGCCTCCCGAGTAGCTGGGACTACAGGCGCCCGCCACCTCGCCCGGCTAGTTTTTTGTATTTTTTTAGTAGAGACGGGGTTTCACCGTGTTAGCCAGGATGGTCTCGACCTCCTGACCTCGTGATCCGCCCGTCTGGGCCTCCCAAAGTGCTGGGATTACAGGCTTGAGCCACCGCGCCCGGCAGAATAACCATTTAAAACTGTCATTTATGTATCATTCTCCCCTAAACCGTACAGATAGGAAATAATTCTATCCCCCAAGGAAAATGTTATTTGTTAAAAAAAGAAAGAAAAAAGGTCTCTTTTTTTCCAATTTCATTTTATCTAACTTTTAAAACATTTTTAAGTTCTAGCTAACTTTGCTTTTTGTATGTAGACCAATAAAGGGTACATTTTTCAAAATGTAGTGAATGCTTGTAGAGTAAGCAGGATGCTAACACCTCATTATTCAAGGAATATCCAGATGTTCAGTGTTAAACTTTGATTCCTTACTTTTTTCACTTTGGTAGGAAAGAGGAAGATGGAGCAATAGAGTTTGAAAATTCTTGTATACTCTATGAATGATGACATTCTATATGCTATGACACCTATAAAACAAGATTAAGGGGCCAGGCACAGTGGCTCATGCCTGTAATCCCAGCACTTTGGGAGGCTAAGGTGGGTGGATCACATTAGGTCAGGAGTTCGAGACCAGCCTGGCCAAGATGGTAAAACCCCGTCTCTCCTAAAAATACAAAAATTAGCCAGGCGTGGTGGCCTGCACCTGTAGTTCCAGCTACTCGGGAGGCTGAGGCAGGAGAACCGCTTGACCCCGGAGGTGGAGGTTGCAGTGAGCCGAGATTATGCCGCTGCACTCTAGGCTGGGAGACAGAGCAAGGCTCTGCCTCAAAAAAACTGATAATAAGATTAAGATATGTTTCCTGTTTTCAAGGAAGAATGTATTCAAAGAGGTAAAACTGACAGAAGATAGCAATAAACAATACAATGTGATTTAATTGCTGAGTATAATGGAGACTAAAAATGCAATAGACATTTTCGATATTCCTTACCATCTTCCCAAAATATTTTTGGCCAGAGAGACAGCATTCTGGCTTTGGCCACGATTGGGAATGAACGTTGCAACTTTATTATTTTGTTGGAAATGTATTCTCACTCCAACCAAGAGACCCAAATGAAAAGTTAAAGATGGAAATGCATTCCGAAGCCAAATGGGAACAACTTGTATATTATCCTTTATTTTGAATTAACCATCTCTCTTAACATGGATAATTAAGTAAGAACTGTGTATACCAACGATTTCTCTAGGTTCCCAAATAAGTTTATTTCCATGTTTTTATCTATCCAGCATATATTAATTAAGTAGCTACTGCAGTTCCTAATACTATGCTAGATGCCATGGAACTGAAGCATTAAAATGAAGTACAAAGTATTCTCTTGGCTCTAAAGGAGCTTAACATTTAGCTAAGTCCATCCATATGAGAAATCTGTGGCTAAAAGGATGATGTTTAATAAAATGTATATGGCACTGTTATAAATGCATTAAGAGTTAACAATGCAGGGGACATTGTGGTGTCATGCAGCTTCATGGAGGAGGTGGCTTTCAACTCCTAATGAAATGTAAGCTCACTGTATGCACAAGTTTACGATGTTGGTTTTGTGGTGATCGTCTTTTCTACTCCCAGTGCCTGGCACTTCGTAGGGCTCAAACATGTCTGGTGAATGAAATAATGCATGATTTGCCTTTTACAGACATTTAACTTTAAGGTCATAGTTACAAAATATTTTGCTATGTCTTCTCATAGGTCATCCAAAATGTGATTCTGGTTAACTTTGAAATTCGTTTAATGTCCTTATTTAAACAAGCACAAACCCCTCACTAATTATGTCTGTATTAGATTAACGTGTAACGCTATTTTGCATTCCAGGAAATTGCCTAAATTGAAAAATTCTAGGATTAGGTTAAAGAGGAATTCAGAATTTAAGATTTGAAATGAACAGTCAACATAGGCATTAGAGACCTTTGAACATTTAAAAACAGGATTTTTTGGCCGGGCGTGGTGCCTCATGTCTGTAATCCCAGCACTTTGGGAGGCCAAGGCGGACAGATCACGAAGTCAGGAGATCGAGACCATTCTGGCTAACACGGTGAAACCCCCGTCTCTACTGAAAATACAAAAAATTAGCCGGGCGTGGTGGCGAGCGCCTGTAGTCCCAGCTACAAGGGAGGCTAAGGCAGGAGAATGGTGTGGACTCTGGAGGCGGAGCTTGCAGTGAGCCGAGATTGTGCCACTGCACTCCAACCTGGGTGACAGAGCAAGACTCCCTCTCAAAAACAAACAAACAAAACAAAAAAAACAGGATTTTTTTTTTTTTTAATGGAGTTTTGCTCTTGTTGCCCAAGCTGTAGTACAATGGCATCATCTCGGCTCACCGCAACCTCCACCTCCTGGGTTCAAGCCATTCTCCTGCCTCAGCCTCCCAAGTAGCTGGGATTACAGGCATGCACTACCATGCCTAGCTAATTTTGTATTTTTAGTAGAGACAGGGTTTCTCCATGTTGGTCAGGCTGGTCTCGGACTCCTGACCTCGTGATCCACCTGCCTCAGCCTCCCAAAGTGCTGGGATTACAGGCATGAGCCATCATGCCCAGCCAGGATTTTTATATTACTATGTTTTGTCAGTGATCCCCATATTATTGGGTTAAATAGCTTAAATTCACAGAGTGTATTAAAAATAATTAATTGTAATAGGCATTGAGATGCCATATGATGGCACATATGTGTTAGGTCATCCAACATATCTGCCTAAACTTTCAGATATCAGAACATAATTCACACAGGGTTTGCCTTCTGCTCTTTATTATAGCTCCCTTTCCCCACACATATATTTAGGTATTCTTTAATGCCAGAATTTGCCTTGTGTACAAAGCAGTAAGACTGTGAGGTATACAAAAATGAGTAAAACATGGACTTTTCATTTCAGAAACAAGTAAATTAGAAAACAATCAACACCATACCCAAGTGATTATAAGACGACACGGGTATGATAAATGCCATATACATGATGGTAATTTCATTCTATAAAATAATGAAACCTAGGATATCAATAGAGGTTTTCTGTCTGTATTGAGTGTTCACATACATTGTCTTAGAAGTTCAGAGCAGTGGAAAGAAGATCACTTCTGACTGAAGATTTGGGGGAAAGTTTTATGGAGAGTTACAGTCCAGACACTGAGACTCAGGGTCAATAAAGATAATAAATGTAGGCCGGGTGTGATGGCGCACATCTGTAATCCCAGCACTTAGGGTGGCCAAGGCAGGCAAATCACCTGAGGTCAGGAGTTCGAGATCAGCCTGGTCAACATGGTGAAAACCCGTCTCTACTAAAAATACAAAAATTACCCAGGCATGGTGGCACATGCCTGTAGTCCCAGCTACTCAAGAGGCTGAGGCAGGAGAATCACTGGAACCCAGGAGACGGAAGTTGCAGTGAGCCAAGATCCTGCCACTGCAATCCAGCCTGTGTGATAGCATGGGACTGTGTCTCAAAGAAAAAATCAAAAATCTGTGAAAACATCAAGTAGAACTCTTTGGCTGGAAGTAGTGACAGCTGTTACTAAGAAAGAGGGTAAAATCAAGTTCTAAATAATTAAGAATATTGGTCTAAGGAGTTTGAACAGTATTTGGTGGGTTGTAAATTGTTGAAAGGCAAGAAACTCTCGTTCCCTCTTCTTGCTTCCAGCCACCACATAGTATTTGCCTGAGAGTGATACTTGCTACCTGCCAACTACTGATCCAAGTAAGTACTAAAGTTAGAATTGTTTCCAGTATTAGAAAGGTATGTGTGTGCACCCGCACTCGTGTGTCTGACAGGGCAAATGGGTATTTGTCTTCAATAATGCATTCAACTGTTCTGTAGTTGAATTTGTAATACAGTTATAGCAACTTGCATTTATATAGTGTTTTAAAGCTTGAAAAGCTCTTTTATCTTCTCATGTCTAACCCTAAATGTTCTGTAGCAAAAATTATCATATTAAGTTTTTTTTGTTTGTTTTTTGTTTGTTTGAGACGGAGTCTCACTCTGTCATCCAGGCTGGAGTGCAGTGGAGTGGTCTCAGCTCACTGCAACCTCTGCCTCTGGGGTTCAAGCAGTTCTCCCTGCGTCAGCCTCCCAGATAACTGGGATTACAGGCACCCGTCACCACTCGCAGCTAATTTTTGTATTTTTAGTAGAGATGGGGTTTCACCATTTTGACCAGGCTGGTCTGGAACTCCTGACCTCAGGTGATCGCCCGCCTTAGCCTCCCAAAATGCTGGGATTACAGGCCTGAGCCACCACACCTGGCCACATATTAAGTCTTGTACCTACTTGATGTTGTTGAGGATTCATCCATTTCACAAATACTCACTGATTGATTCGTCACTGTGTGCCAGGCACTGTGTCAGATACTTGGAACACAGTGGTGAACAAAAAAGATACAATGCTTACTGTCAAGGAGAGTTTAGTTTGCTACAAGAGATAGACATTCAGCAACTACATAAGCAACCATGGCAGGTGATAAGGAAGAGATTTATAATGCCTTGCCAGTCAACAACCTAGTTACGAGGACTGCCCTCCAGAGAGAATAATACCTGAGCTGAGATCTGAAAGATGAATAAGAATTAATTTGGGGAAAAGGTGAAGAGGAATCTTTACCGCAGCCTGTTTATCTACAGGTGTTTCAAATGTTTGACAATTTGGTACCTTGATTAGTTTCTTGTTTATGGTCTTACTGGATTTACAATCCTAGTGGAGTTTTAAAGTTGGAGTTAGAAATCTCTCAAACTGAGCCAAATCCTGAGGACATTTTATGTTTTAAAAACTCTGTTAACCTTTCTCCCCCAAAAGTTGCTTTTTTACTATTGGCTAGGAATTGAGTATGGATATTTTTGAAAAGCTATGTCAGATTCTGTGGAAAACCTAAAGCTCTATGAACCTTGTGGGAGCTGGAATTTTTCAGCTAAGAGGTTCGGATAGATTTAGGTATTTATCCAAACCGAACTTTTAAACCACCAGAGATTTGCCCATTACTAGTTTACATAGAGCTTAACTACAGTGGTTTCCTCTTTCAACATTTACTTTTTTTATTTAAACAGCTTAATCGAGAGCTATAAAAACACTGGATCAGTCTTTTCAAATAAAAATGAAATGCAGCTGCCATGGGTTAGTCTTCTAGAAGAAACCCTTCTGCCTGTAGGCAGTTTAGGTGTTAAAACGATGGCTTTTTAAATACCAAAAGATCTAGTTTTTGATTGCAAGGCCATATCTTTGAATTATTAGTTTATGAAAACCTGGCATATCTTTGAATTATAAGTTTATAAAAACCTGGCAATTCTTTTGATTTTAGTTATGTGTGCACGCGCGTGTGTGTGCACGCACGTGTGCATGTGTGTGAAATACCAAGAGTCATGAGATTTACATTATTGGCTTGTTAATTGAGGGAAGAATTCCATAATTGTTTTAACTCAATCACACTGCACAAGGGACATTTTACCTATTTGTTTTTCTGCACATATTTTATACGTCATTGTTTATGTTTGCTTAAAATGCCAAAATGTGCTTAAGTTACTAATACTAATATTTATCCAAAACTCTGGACTTACAACTGATTCTTCATTGTTTGCTTTTGTAAGTCATTGCTTTGCATTAACTCTTAATGTTATTGGGAATAAGGTGTTTTAATACTCATGTCCTTTAGAGGAAATAAAAACATCAACTTTCTTTTTTTATTTTTTGTTTTATTTTTATTTTTAGATATGAGGTATTGATATGTTGACCAGGCTGCTCTCTAACTTCTGACCTCAAGCAATCCTCCCATCTTGGCCTCCCAAAGTGCTGGGATTACAGGTGTGAGCCACCATGCCTGGCCTCAACTTTCAGTAAATTAACCTGGAACACAGAAAGTCAGAGAAATGAAATAATAATTCCAAGTTATGTAAATAAGTACATTTATGTATAAAGGGATTATATTAGGTGATCTTGAGCATCACTTTCAGCTCTAAAAAGTTCTTATATTGCCAAAGCTAGGTAGTGCATTCATCCTTGTTCTGCTCAAACATTAAACGCTTAAATGTTGAATTAATTTCCTCTCTGATTCATCACACCAGTATTGATATTATAATATTGTGACATTCCTACTAGTCACAAATTCATCTATTCATTCAACAAATATTTATCAAAAAAAATTCATCAGACGTCTACAATGTGCCAAGCCCTGTTTTTTTTTTTTTTCCAGTGGAGATTCAGTGATGAGAAACTGAAATTTAAAAAAAAAAAAAAAAAAAAAAAGGCCTTTGGCAAAAACTTTAGTTTTGTAGAGCGTCAAAAAAAAAAAAAAAAAAAAAATGTAGTATGATATCAGACAGTGATAAGGAAAATAAAGGTGAGTAAAAGAATTCATTAAAGAATGATAGTGACACTTATTTTTAAAGTTGGCCAGGGCAGGACCCCTCCAAGGGAGTAACATTTAGGCAGATATTTGAATCAAGTGAGGAGATGATTTGCATGAGTAACCGAGGGAGCTTTCCATGAAGAGGGAACAACTAGTGCAGAGGCTCTAAGGAATGAGCATGAGTATAAGCATGCTTAAGGTATAACAGGAAAAGCAAGACCAGTGGCTGGATTGCAGCAAGTGAGGGAGAATGTAGAAGAAGCAAGGCTAGTTCTGATGTGAAATCATGGAAGACATTGTATAAGGGAAAGTCATTAGAGAATTGAAAAGAGATAATGACACTTACAGGGGTGAGGATGACTTGATGAGGAAGCAGGGAGGTTGTCGGGGTGCGGGGTGATGAATCAAGAGTTTGGTTTGAGAGGTGGGAAGTTTGAGATGCCTATTAGGCATCCAAGTGGAGATGTAGGTATGTGAGCCTAGAATATAAGGGTACACATTAAAGATAGAAGTTTAGGAGCCATCACCATGGAGATTGTGTTTAAAGCCATTAGACTGGTTAAGGTTACCTAAAACACATGAACAGACAGAGAAGAGAGAGGTCCAGGGACTCAGGTCTGGAATACTCCAACATTTAAAAGTTTGGAAGATGAGAAGAATTTTAACGAAGGAATAGGGGAACTTAAAAGGTATAGCTTGTGTGGTAGGAGGAAGCCAGAAAATTATGTTGGCCTGAGAGCCAAGTGACAAAAATGTTTGAAGAAGGATCTTTTGAATGGGCTCTGTGCATTGATTAAAAAGGTATTATATATAAGGCATTGAACACAGAGAGCAGAAAGGAGCTAGTGACTTCAGAACCCTCTAAGTATTTTATTGACAAAATGTAGACTCATATCATGCATCTATTCTTTTACTTTGCTATTTGTTAGGATAGCACATGCATTAGATTTTTTTTTTTCCCTCTATCATAGCTGACTCTCTATTTCCAGATCAATCAAAATGTCCCTATTAAGTTGTCAGTTACATCACAGGTAATTGCCATAAGCCATTCATTTCATGTTTTTAGTATCCTGTGCAATAAAAGGCTATGAAACACTTTGAACAGGTATTCAGTGAAATCTCAATTATCTGGAATTCCAGTAAGCATATATCCATTTATAGATAACCAGGATTTCCCAAATTTGAGCATTAACCATTTGAATGCTAGAATTTATTTTTAAGGAAAAGCCTTCTAAAGTGCATTATTATATTGAGCACCAGCCATGCGCTAAGCATTTTATTAGGCTCTATAACTGTATATATTCTTATAGCTTATAGGCCTTTGTAAATAAAATGTTCCAACTTTTATTTATTTATTTATTTATTTATTTATTTATTTATTTATTTATGAAACAGAGTCTCGCTCTGTCAGCCAGGCTGGAGTGAGCGCAGTGGCATGATCTCAGCTCACTGCCACCTCCGCCTCCTAGGCTCAAGCGATTCTCCTGCCTCAGCCTCCTGAGTAGCTGGGATTACAAGCATGTGCCACCACACCTGGCTAATTTTTGTATTTTTAGTAGAGGTGGGGTTTTACCATGTTGGCCAGGCTGGTCTCGAACTCCTGAACTCAGGTAATCTGCCCACCTCGGCCTCCCAAAGTGCTGGGATTACAGGCATGAGCCACCGAGTCCGGCTCCAGCTGTTGTTTGTTTGTTTGTTTATTTATTTATTTGAGACAGGGACTCACTCTGTTACCCTGACTGGAGTGCAATGGTATGATCACAGCTCACTGCAGCCTCAACCTTCTGGGCTCAGGTGATCATCCCACCTCACCCTCCTGAATAGCTGAGACTACAGGCACATTGCTACCACGCCCAGCTAATTTTTATATTTTTTGTAGAGATGGGGTTTCACCATGTTGCCCACGCTGGCCAACTGTAATTCAGCTACATCTTAATGATCTTAGATTATCATCAGTTCCTCTCAGCTGCTTTAGAGATATTTGTCTGATAATGCAGTATCATATTCCTAGAAGGCTTTTTTTCTCTATCCTTCTGAAACTTTATTTTATTTTTTGCTTTAAGAAGGTCACATAGGTGCTCTATAGGCACAGATAATTGTTTGGCCCCTTGTGTGTGAATAAATGCACATATGCCTCTTCTCATCTTTTCAGTCATTCTGTGTACATATATGTCTCACGGAAATACTCATGCATAGACACAGACACACACACACATGCTATATATTTCAGGGCATTATATTGAAGCAAATGTGGCTATCCATTTTCTTGCTCACACATACACATGTACACATGTCTCTGATGCCATTGGGGCACCTGCTCAAGTGGTTAATTAGCCTTTGCACAAATATATTTTAGAAAAGTTATGTGGCATCAAGGGCTACATTACTGTTGGTCCTCACAACTTCTCACCCTCGAGGAATTCAGGGATGGCCAATCTTCTCCTTAGAAATGACTTTATTTGGCCGGGCGCAGTGGCTCACGCCTGTAATCCCAGTGCTTTGGGAGGCTGAGGTGGATAGATCACAAGGTCAAGAGTTCAATAGCAGCCTGGCCAAGATGGTGAAACTGCATCACCTCATCTCTACTAAAAATACGAAAATTAGCCGGGCGTGGTAGCAGTCACCTGTAATCCCAGCTGCTTGAGAGGCTGAGGCAGAGAACTGCTTGAACCTGAGAGGCGGAGGTTGCAGTGAGCCAAGATCACGCCACTGCATTCCAGCCTTGGTGACAGAGGAAGACTCCGTCTCAAAAAAAAAAAAAAAAAGAAAAGAAACGACTTTATTCTCTGTTGTCAGTATATGCTAATCCTGTTACTGCATTTAATTTCTGCAGGTGTTAGTCTACTATTATTTTTGTTCCAATATCTCATCAAGTCAAATAAGCACAGAGTAAGAATTTCAAAGCTGGAGAGGGCTGACAGTAATAGAAAACAGAAACATACTCAAAATATACTTCTCTCTCGGTATGAAGCTGGGGCATTGCATGACCAGTGAGGAGTGGTACTTTAGTAGGATTGCTCTGCCAATCTAGTCATTGCATGCAGAATGAATTTAAAAAGGGAGAGACTGAAAACAGGAAAATCAGTTAAGAAAGTCAAGTATTTCCTATGTGCCAATCAGTGTTCTGGGCCTTCAGTCTGAGAGAGTAATGAGATGGATGAGGTGCCTGCTCTCATGGAACTAAAATTTCCTTGGGCATTGGTTTGGGATTCAGTGCTATGTTGCGCTACGTGCTATGGAAGGAAATAAAACCAGGTTATGTGATGGTGACTGGGGAGCCACTTTAGGTTAGGAGGGCCTTTTTGTCGTGGTGACATTTGAGCTGAGGACTGAAATATAGAAAGATTCCAGACATGTAAAGATCTAGTTAAAAGCATTTTAGGCAGAGAGAATAGCTTGTTCAAAATTGTATGGAAATGGACATAAACTTAGCGTATTCAAGAAACAAAGAGAAGGCCAATATGGCTGGTTGTGCGGTTAACAAAGGGGAGATTAGTATCAGATGAAAACTGAGAAAAAGGTAGGGACAGATCATGTAGGTCCTTGTTGGCCAGGATAAGGAGTTTGGAGATAACGATACTAATCCAAGTGGTCAGTAATATTATTCTCACTATTGAGTTGAGTTTTAACTAGACAATTCTCTAAATGAGTTAGTCAGCGTTTAGGAATAACCCATGCTCACAGCATCATTAAATGTTTACTGTTAATTCTCACTGCTCTTTCTCAGTTTCTTGCAAGGCATTATTACAAAACTAATTTATCACATACAGGCCTAGTTGGGGTTCTTAAAAGAACATTTCTTTTTTTAGTATGACAGTACAGAACGTGTGTGTGTGTATATGTATGTGTCTGTGTGTATACTTGCATATACTATATCTGAAAAATACTTTTATTCTCATTGACCCTTTGTACATTTCTCAAATAATATAGTTTAACTACCCTTGAGACAGAAACTGTGTTAGATGCTAGAGATCTAATGGTGAATAAGTCATAGTACTTGTCCTAAAGATTACAATATAAATAATATATTCTTTTGATCAAGAAAGCTTTGTCCACAACTTTGAAGAAACAAATACTGGCTATTCTCCTTTATTATTTTATACAAATTATTATGTTTCATAAGGATTCATTGCCAGCATTTATTTTGTTGATGGACTTTGAAAGTAGGAGTTTCATTAACTCTCAGTTTGGACAGTATTATCTTTACATGCAGTTAGTGCAGTGACTGTCATCATCCTTATTAGAAAACCACCAGGACATCTGGCAAGATGTCTAATATAAAGCAGCTATGTTATCTATTTCCAATCAAATGATTCTTTGGTGCTTCGATGTCCTGTAACTTCTCCACTTATGTAATTATCTGCCATAATCTAATTTGTAAAGTGGGGTAGGAGAAAAAGAAAATTTAGGAAGAAACACAGACCACAAACCCTTTATCCTGGTAGAACATCTCATATTTCAGTTTGCAGTTGTTTTGGTAAAGTATAAAACAAGAAATATAATTATAAATATAGTTTTTAGTTTTTACTGTGGGTAGGAATTTTTTTTTTTTTTTTTTTTTTTTTTTTTTTTTTTTTACGAACACTGGCTTTTAATTGCCTAATCTATTTTGGCTTTACCTTTAAAGAAAAATTACTGCACTTTACTGCATCTGTCAAAAATGACAGGATAATTCTTTGAGTCAAAACAGGGTACATGAAATGTGATTTTTGTTTATTTTCTGAAGAATAGCAGAACTCATTTTTTGACACATCCTTTACTGTGGTTAAGATTCCATGGCATAGAACAGACTGCTTATTTTGAGGTTGCAAAGTACAGCTAATCTACAAGAATAAGCTTTCTAATATCTTCTATCAAACCAAGAAATGATGTGTTTCACCGGAAACATGCACATATAAAAGAATTGATTTTCTTACACAGGATGCTGCCACTTGGACTGTACATAGAGTTGATTTGTAATATAAATTAACTCACCAATTATCGATTGTTCCATCTGACTTTGCACACATTAAGAATCTGCAAAGAGTTTCCGAGTTATCAATAATAAGAAAGCTGTGTATGAAATGTAATGGGGTGCGTCAACTGGATCCGAGTTAGATATTGCTGTAAATGTTGCTCAGCTTTGCCATCTGTCACATATTCTTTTTGCATAATATTTTAATCCATTAAAATGTGTCTTTTTCTTTAAAAAAAAAAAAATTAGCTTACTTAGGTTACAATGAAAATCCTTTAAGAAACAGTCAGTGACCACTGACCTTTCCATGTCTTAAGTTATTTCGTAACTGTTTTTGCCTTTGTGCCCCCTCGTTAAGATGAATAATGACAATCCTTAGAAATAGGAAATGCCAAGCTCCCGGTTGCAATGCTAACAAGTAGGAAGTCCCATTAACTTTTTAACTTCTCAGACAAGAAATAAATTTGGACAGGAGACATTATTTCTGAAACTACTTGTCCTCAGGAGCAGTGATTGAATGAACTAAGGACTTGCTTTCACTAAGTGGAATGGAAAACTCATGTCACAGTATGTCAGTTTCTGCTTAATGAATGAGATATTCCCTGGGGAATAAATTAGGTGCCTCACATACATAACTCTTTTAGGGGACCCAGACCTCGTTGATTTCCTTTTGTGGAATAGTACCCACGTGACTTATAAGACTCACTGTACAACTAAACTGACTGATTTGACCCTCATGAATAGTTTTGTCACCTGGGAGGGTTTGGTTCGAAATGGTCTCCACCCCTTAATAAGAAAGTCAGCTCTTTGCTCCCTGTTGGCTCACTGCTCTCAGGCCACTAAATGAAAGGCACTTGGGTGTCATTTAGAGCCATTTACCAAATGAACTATCTTGGCCTGAAAAAGTTAAGGACTGTTGGGCCTGGCAATTTACCATAATCAAAGAGCTATAGCAGAAAATATGCAAGATCTGATTTCTGGCCAATTTGTGTTTTTCCCGTGTTGCTCTTGGCAGATCTCTGTTTTGAGTAGCCCACTCTTCTACTTCTCTCCATATGATTAATTTGTAAAGTGAGACAAATTACTGACCCTTGAATTGTGCTGTTACACATGCTTGAGTAATTTTATTTCATTTGCAGAGAATCGCATTTCGTGTATGTATTATTTATACCTACTTCCCAAACAATGTGTACTGGCTTATTTTAATTCTAATTCAAATCATCTGAGTATTTTTCCAAGTCCTGTCCTGAAGAATACTTGTATCATCACACATCATTTCACATTTACTGTGCTATGGTGATATATTGATTATGATGCCATTTCTCTGGCCACCTAAAAATGACTGTATTAACAAAACATCATGCCCGCAGTCTAATATAACTTCTTTTGTTGTGGTATGGTCTATTGGGAAAGAACATGCAACTTACAGTTATGTGCTTAGTTCTACCATTTATGTGACCTAGGGAAAGTCATTTGCCACATCTTGCTCAAGTTTACTCAGTTTTAAATATAGTTGTTAATGCTTACTCCCCAAACCTTTCAAGGTTATGGAAATAAATGCAGTAAATATTTACCGCATATAAAATGTTTGTGAATTCCCATATTTCTCCAGTTAACACCAGGAAGAACAATTGTCAGCTGAATTGAAATGATCAAGCAGCGCTCTTGTACTCAGGCACTGTTCAGACAAATGAGGGACAGAGACATGACAAGAGAGAGTTCCTATTTTGAGGAACCACAGTGTTGTGGTGAAAAAGCCTGGCGCACAAACAATTATAAAATTCCCAATGGGATACGTGGCCCAAGTGAGGTATGCAAGTGTCATAGCTGACAGAAAGAGGAAGCAATGAACTCTGACCAGGGAACTGGGGACTAAGTGAGAAATTAGGGTAAAACAAGATAATGTGTGGGAAATTCCTTCAGAAACACTCTGTGGATACTAAGACACAATCTTATCAATGTCATTTATTTAACAAACATTTATGTATTATTTACAATTTGCCAGACAATGTTCTAAATGTCTTACAATAGGAAATCATTTAATCCTGTTCATTCAGGTCTGTTTGCTGCGAAATGGAGTTCTAGAAGTGCTAAGAAAATTGTAGATACAGAGACTCCTTTGTCTTCTAGTAAGGAGGAAGCACACTGGGTCAGTTGACATCCACGTGTCTGTAAGGCAAATAGTTAGAAAAGTATATAGCAAAAATAAATGAATGAATGAACAAACTAGGGAATAAAGACACAATGAAGGAGATACTTTTTTTTTTTTTTTTTTAAAAAAGTTCAATCTTATTGCCCAGGCTGGAGTACAATGGCACGATCTTGGCTCAAAGCAACCTCTGCCTTCCTAGTTCAAGTGATTCTCCTGCCTCAGCCTCCCGAGTAGCTGGAATTACAGGCATGTGCCACCACACCTGGCTAATTTTGCGTTTTGTTTTGTTTTGTTTTTTGAAACAGAGTTCTGCTCTTGTTGCCCAGGCTGGAGTGCAGTGGCGCATTCTCGGCTCACCACAACCTCCGCCTCCTGGGTTAAAGCAATTCTCCTGCCTCAGCCTCCAGAATAGCTGGGATTATAGGCATGCGCCACCATGCCCCACTAATTTTTTTTTTTTTTTTGTATTTTTAGTAGAGACAGGGTTTTTCCATGTTGGTCAGGCTGGTCTTGAACTCCTGATCTCAGGTGATCCGCCTGTCTCAGCCTCCCAAAGTGCTGGGATTATAGGCGTGAGCCACTGCGCCTGGTTAATTTTACATTTTTAGTAGAAATGGGATTTCCCCATGTTGGTCAGGCTGGTCTCGAACTCCTGACCTCAGGTGATCTGCCCACCTTGACCTCCCAAAGTGCTGGGATTACAGGTGTGAGCCACCATGCCCAGCCTTGAAGGAGTTACTATTAACCTCATTTTACATGAAGGGAAAACTGTGGTACAGAGGGACTAAGTTTCCCAAGGTCACACAGCTACTAAGTGGCAGAGCTGGAATTTGAACCAAAGAGTCAGGCTCTAGAGGTGGCACCCTTAACAAGGATGCTATACTGCTTCTCCCATCACCCATCGACACAGAAGTGGACATCTTTGTTGCTGGAATCCAGCACTGGAATCCCTTAGTGGTCCTTTTGATCTCTGTTTGAGTACCTATAGAAACGACAAGTACCTAACCAGCTCTTGAAACAGCCAGCTACATTTTTGGAAGGTTGTCATTACTGGAGAGTTCTGAATTTGAGCCAAGATCTACTTTTCCTGGAACTTCCACCCATTGATCCTATGTCTGCTTTCTGACACTACAGACTAAACCTTCTTCCACATAACTGTGAAAGTATTGGAAAACATCTCCCATGCCTCCTGCTTGAATCCCACATTCCCATATAAAAAGAAAGTGGCATTTGAGAGCAATTAGATTTCATTATTCAATTGCGCATTTATTTATGGGGTGCCTACTATGTGCAAAATGTTATACAATGTGCTAGCAATCGCAGAGAAAATGAATAGCACCAGATTCACATGTACAAAGTATGTACTCTGCACTAAGCTATTCCACTGCTACCCAAAAAAAAAAAAATGTGCAATTATCATTTAAGATACAAACTAATGAATAGAATTATTGCCTGCACTTACTTAAATCAGGGTTTAAATAAGCAGTGTCTTGCTGGGTGCACCTGTATACATGTCTTAATTACCCCACAGGATTACAAACCTGTGGGCAGAAACTGCTAATGCAGCCTTGTATTTCGTACTGCACCTAGCACAGGTTCTTTGGCAGAGTAAATGAGCAATAAATATTTTTGAATGAGTGAGAGAAATGTTGTATTCATTAATGCTGTCCTTCAGATAATTGCTCTAAATGATGTTCTCATATGATCATAACAATAGCAAATAAATTTTACTTTGCTGTTTGAATTTCTTCAAGTTTTGTGTGCCACATTAAATAGCACTAGAGAAGCTAATTTTCCCAGAAGAAATGTCGTAGTAAAATGTTGAAAGACAGCAAGGTAATTCAACAGCCAGAAATACAGGGCTTTATAGTATTGATCAGTCTTCAACTCTGTTTGAAAAGATTCACTGTTATCAAATGAGAACCTCTCTGCCACCATGTGAGCCCAGTAAAGGCATTTTCTAGTTACCATCCTGGGGTGCTCCTTTGGGACCAATTGTTCTAGTATTATTATTATAGTGGAAAATGCAGCAAAATCATTGAACCCTGACCATTCAGTTGGCCTTGGTATAGAGCATCACACAGTCAAAGAATCAAGTTCAGATCAGATTTTAACCCCACCACATTACTGTTTGTTCTGCTTTTTGAGGAGGATGCAATGGGTATATATATATACATACACACATACACATACACACACATGCATACAGACATACATATATACACGTATACACGTATACGTATACACACTGTATTTTATATGTCTATGGGAAATATGTATTTCCATTCTGTAGTCTATGAAAACTTGTATGAATGGGACAAGGTACAATATACAATAAAATAACACATGGCCATCTTAAAAACTTTTTGAGTGCCTATTTGTGAACAAGAAACCTTTCTGCCGTCTCATCTGGCATAAACTTAACATCACGCATTTAGTTGTGCTACCTAACATAATTAGCCATGATAGAAAACTTTAATGGAAAAAAAAAATAATTTTTTTTTTTTTTTTTGAGATGGAGTTTCACTCTTGTTGCCCAGGCTGGATTGCAATGGTGTGATCTTGGCTCACTGCAACCTCCGCCTCCTGGGTTCGAGCAATTCTCCTGCCTCAGCCTCCTGAGTAGCTGGGATTACAGGTGCTTGCCACCACGCCCGGCTAATTGTTTAGTATTTTTAGTAAAGACAAGGTTTCATCATGTTGGCCAGACTGGTCTTGAACTCCTGTCCTCAAGTGATCCATCCGCCTCGGCCTCCCAAAGTACTGGTATTACAAGCGTGAGCCACCAGGCCCGGCTAAAAAAAGAAAATTTTAATGTAGCATCAAATCTTAAAAAATCATTTTAAAATTCAGTTTTATTTATTTATTTATTTATTTATTTATTTATTTATTTATGAGATGGAGTCTCGCTCGTTGCCCAGGCTGGAGTGCAGTGGCGCGATCTCGGCTCACTGCAAGCTCCGCTTCCCAGGTTCATGCCATTCTCCTGCCTCAGCCTCTCGAGTAGCTGGGACTACAGGCGCCCACCACCACGCTCGGCTAATTTTTTGTATTTTTAGTAGAGATGGAGTTTCACTGTGTTAGCCAGGATGGTCTCAATCTACTGACCTTGTAATCCACCCATCCTGGCCTCCCAAAGTGCTGGGATTACAGGCATGAGCCACCACGCCTGGCCTCAGTTGATTATTTTATTAGCGAGGACCTCTGTGAAATGACTCTAGGATGAGAACTAAAATATAATGGAATGGGAGAGGTTCATTCATTATGTTAGATATTTTGATAGTGCTAGGCCTTTAATTAATTAACATTTCATTAATCTGTGAGGAGTACCAGTAAACAGCACTTTAATTAAGTTCATGGGTAATACATTAATAGGTGTAGAAAATACCAATGAAGACAGGAAAATAATTCAAATAGACCAGATAATTTATAAGATATAGGAAAATAACAGGAATTCCATTGGCCACATGCATTTCCCTACTCAAGCAAATAAAAGGCAGTATTCACTGCATACACGGGGTATAGAAAATAAACAAGTACAATAAATAAATATGCTTGTCGGCTGGGAGCGGTGGCTCGTGTATGTAATCCCAGCACTTTGGGATTCCGAGGCAGGCAGATCACCTAAGGTCGGGGGTTTGAGACCAGCCTGACCAACATGGAGAAACCCCGTCTCTACTAAAAATACCAAATTAGCCAGATGTGGTGGCATATGCCTGTAATCCCAGCTACTCGGGAGGCTGAGGAAGGAGAATCGCTTGAACCCGGGAGGTGGAGGTTGTGGTGAGCCGAGATCGCACCATTGCACTCCAGCCTGGGAGACAAGAACGAAACTCCATCTCAAAAAAAATAAATAAATAATAAATAAATATCCTTGTCAACAATATAATGGCTACAAGAAGCAAAAACTTCTGTTTCTGGTGGGACCTCTGAATATATTTCTACATATAGAAATGTAAGAATACAAGAAATATATACAAGAAATATCAATAAATTTTTATATATTTTGGCTTTATGCATCTTAGAAACAAAATGATTATATCATCTGAATGACAGGGCTAGTGAAGAACCTGCACTTACTGAATGCAAACTACTGGCCAGTTCCTGTATTTAGGCATGATAAATACATTAAGTGTTTTCTTTAATCTTGTCTCTTTTTATAAGTTCAGATACATTAAAATTATGAAGATTTCATATCCATTAAGTGGTAGAGCTGGGTTTGAACCTAGATCTTTCTATGGTACTTCCAATAATGATATGGACGATTGCATGATTTTATGTGTGAGCATATGTTTGTAAAATAGGTTTGGATACATTTACCATCAACTAAATGGTATATTAATCAGTGATACACAGATACTTTTCAGTAAGTTTCAGTTTAAGGGGGGGGATTTTTACATTTAAAATGGCTCCAGGAGTCTGTTTGACTAATTAGGCCACCTGGGGTCTCGAATAATAGTTATTTTAGGCTTCCACTGAGTCAGTACCCAGTTACACATGGTGTTTGACATTGGTAATTTTAATGAATACTAGAGCCTTAGGAAACTTTATCCATTATGTCAATAATTTTATATATTTACTCTTGGTCTTGACATTATTCCCAGGCAGAAGTAGAAGTGGTCATCATCAGTTTCCTTCTAATGACTTAAACTAAATGCAACCTTGAAACTTTAAGAGTAAATAAAACTAGCGGTGTGTGTGTGTGCGCGTGTGTGTGTGTGTGCGTGTGTGTGTGTGTGGAGAGAGAGAGAGAGAGACAGACTGGAATCTGTTTTGTTTTTCCTATCTCTAAAGTGCATGAATTAAAAAGATACTGAACATACATTTTTGAGTTTATCAGTTCATCAGGAACACATTTTTTAAAACCAGAAGGACTCTGGATAAGTACAACCTGTTTTGGTTATAAAAAACATAACTAGCTGGGCACAGTGGCTCATGCCTGTAATCCCAGCACTTTGGGAGGCTGAGGCAGGCAGATCACGAGGTCAGGAGTTCAAGACCAGCCTGGCCAGCATGGGGAAACCCTGTCTCTACTAAAAATACAAAAATTAGCTGGGTGTGGTGGCGTGTGCCTATAATCCCAGCTACTTGGGAGACTGAGGCAGGAGAATCGCTTGAACCTGGGAGGTGGAGGTTGCAGTGAGCTGAGATCACCCCACTGCACTCCAGCTTGGGCAACAGAGCGAGACTCAGTCTCAAAAAAAAAAAAAACAAAACTAAAAGTCATATATCTTGTTGGCAGTGAATCAGTAGAATCATGTCAACGTATAAAGGACTGTATTTTTTACCATCATTTTTCAGCACAAGTTTTTAAAATAGTTTTTTAAAAAATTTTTCTTTTATTTGTGTTCATTCCTAAAAATATATGTGATAGTAAATTTGTAAACAAAGTCAGGACTTATTTTGCTAAGTTACCACAGTGCAGTCCTTACATAACTAAGCAAGACACCTGTTTATTAGTCACAAAGTTCCAACCACATCTTGTTTTGTACTTCTAAGAGATGGAATACCATGGTGAGGTTCCTTTGCTAAGCACAGAAAGGGAAACAGTCCAGATTTCTAGACTTTATAGCTAAGCAACATTTACGCTTTCAGAAATGACCTCAGAATCCTCCTCAACACAGCATTCTAGGCAGCCTTTATCAATTGCTTTGAGTTGTAATGCAAGCTGAAACATGCTTATCTCCTCCAGAGTTTACCACTTAAATGGCTCATCACGAATGAGAATTGCCTTTAGTCATGACTCAGTATGACATTAAGTAGTTTGGACATAAATTATTTGGAATATGATAGATAGCCTTTATATGAGAATTGTACCTGAAATATATAAATTTTGCTAGGTGCATTCCATAGAATAAGAAAATAAAGTGACTAGATCTTCAAGGTACTGAAGTTAGAAAAATTGATTGAAATGAAACTGTAAGAAATGCCTACATGGTACAATCTATGATCATCTAGAACTGTTTCTGCTAGTAAATGTTAGCTACTTTATCATGTGATTAATTGAAAATGTTCTTTAAAAAACACCACAACTAAACGGGCATGTGGGACCGGGAGCGGTGGCTCACACCTGTAATCTCAGCACTTTGGGAGGCCGAGGTAGGTGGATCACCTGAGGTCAGGAGTTTGAGACCAGCCTGGCAAGCATGGGGATAACCCCATCTCTTCTAAAAATTCAAAAAGTAGCCAGGCATGGTGGCGCGGACCTCTAATCCCAGCTACTCGGGAGGCTGAGGCAGGAGAATCACTTGAACCCAGGAGGCGGAGGTGGTAGTGAGTAGAGATTGCGGCACTACACTTCAGCCTGGGCGACAGAGTGAGACCCCGTCGCGAAAAAAGAAAAATAATTTAAAAAAAGACACTGTAACAGGGTGCCTTTCAAATATTAGCTGAAATGCTAGAGGAATATATCAGAGGAGAGAAAGCTCACCCCTAGAAGAAAATGTTAGGTATGGCTTCGTAGAGAAGGTTGCATTAATTTTAGGCCTTGAAAGATGGGTAAGATGGTAGGCAGAAACTGGAACAGGGTCCACATTCCAGCTGTACAGACTGTATAGAGTCTTTTGAGCCAGGGTAAGGAATCTCAAGGTATGTTCCCCGAAGACCTAGCTGAGTTAAGAGTACCTGGTAAGTCCAGCTAAATCCTCTCCCAACACCCCTTCCCACCAGATTTGGGAGCTATCCTTATGCCTCCCATTCCCATTCTTACCCTGTTCCTCAATCTGAATGTTGATTGTCAGGGAACTCCAATATAATCCATACTATTACTTAGCCCAAGTGGGAATAGTTTGTAGAAATGACTATAGTCGGTTGAACATTTCCATTCCAAAAATATGGATTAAGGGCCATGCTTCTCTATTTTTAGCATTCCTCATTCTAACTCCTTGAAAAGAAGAGTTTTTTGGGGGTTTTTTTGTGTGTGTGTGTTTTGTGTTTTTTTTTTTTTTTTTTTTTTTGAGATGGAGTCTCGCTCTGTCACCAGGCTGGAGTGCAGGGGTACGATCTCAGCTCACTGTAACCTCTGACTCCCTGGTTCAAGCGATTCTCCTGCCTCAGCCTCTGGAGTAGCTGGGATTACAGACACCCGCCACCACACCCAGTTAATTTTTGTATTTTTAGTAGAGATGGGGTTTCACCATGTTGGCCAGGATGGTCTCGATCTCCTGACCTCGTCATCTGCACGCCTCGGCCTCCCAAGGTGCTGGAATTACAGGCATGAGCCACAGCGCCCAACCAAGAAGAGCTTTTTAACTAGAGATTTTAAAACAAATAGACTTTAATTTTTAGAGAAGTTTTACATTTACAGAAAACATGAGCACATAGTACAGAGTTCTTATTATCCCCTCTCTACCTCTCAGTTCACCTCTCAGTTTCTCTATTATTAATATGGTACTTCTGTTGCAGTTGATGAACAAATATTGATATATTAACAAAAGACTATAGTTTATCTTCAGGTTCACTCTATATTTTATACATATATGGGATTTGACAAATGTATGTCATATATCCACCATTACAGCACCATACAGAATAGTTTACTGCCCTAAAAATCCCCTATGCTCTACCTTTTAATCCCTCCTTCCCTCCCCCTAACCCCTGGCAACCACTGACCTTTTTGATGTTTCCATAATTTTGCCTTCTTCAAAATGTCATATAGTTGGAATCAGACAGTCTTTTCTGATTGCCTTCTTTTACTTAGCAATAGGCATTTAAGGCTCTTCCATGTCATTTTGAAGCTTGATGGTTCATTGGTTGTTATTGCTTAATAATATTCTGTTATCTGGATGCCTAGAAATAGCCATTTTTTTTTTTAAATAGCTCCAAGACATGTTTCTATTTGACTTTGCCCCAGCACAGGTTGCATCATATCAGTATAGTAGAATACACTGTTATAAGAATCACAGACACTGAGATAAGGAAGGGTCTGCAGCACTGGTTCTTCCACCAGCATGTGTGTAGAAGGATGCGAGACAGGCAGGCTTTCAGGCACCTGAAGGACGTGTCTGTGGTTTGCAGCTTACTGAGTGCCTTTAACAAAGCAGTTCACCACTCTAGACTTTGGTTTCTTCATCTTGCAGACAAAGGGAGGTGCTAGATGAGTTCTGAAGTTTCTCTGAATTCTCAAATTTGATCATCTGCTCTCATCTCTTGGTTTAAAAGTTGAGAAAAGAAAGCCTGGTGAAGTTAACCGATCTGAATAAGAGGAAATGGCGAATTATTAGCATTACTTGGACTAGAAATCTAGTCTCTAGATTTGTTCTAGCATTTTTTCTATCATTTCAACCTGTATGCCCTGAGTTTTTGTGTAAGAACTTATTTTTCTTAAGAACTCCAGATTAAATTTTTTTTTTTTTTTTTTGAAACGGAGTCTCGCTCTGTCACTCAGGCTGGAGTGCAGTGGCGCGACCTCGGCTCACTGCAAGCTCCGCCTCCCGGGTTCACGCCATTCTCCTGCCTCAGCCTCCCGAGTAGCTGGGACTACAGGCACCTGCCAGCTCGCCCAGCTAATTTTTTGTATTTTTTAGTAGAGACGAAGTTTCACCATATTAGCCAGGATGGTTTTGATCTCCTGACCTTGTGATCCGCCCGCCTCGGCCTCCCAAAGAGCTGGAATTACTGGTATGAGCCACTGAGCCTGGCCTAAATTGATTTTTTAAAAAGGAAACCTAGATTGAAAGTCACTGAATTTTTTTTTTTGAGGTTTTTTTATTTTTTTTTTTTTTTTTTTTTGAGTCTTGCTCTGTCACCCAGACTGGAGTACAGTGGTATAATTTCGGCTCACTGCACCCTCCACCTCCCGAGACTGGGGCGATTCTCCTGCCTTAGCCTCCTGAGTAGCTTGGATTACAGGTGCCCACTACCACGCCCTGCTAATTTTTGTATTTTTGGTAGAGATGGGATTTCACCATGTTGGCCAGGCTGGTCTTGAACTCCTGACCTCAAGTGATCCACCTGCCTTGGAATGTGGATCCTTTTTTTTTTTTTAATTTGAGCTTTGACTGCATAGAAAATGTCCATCCAGTCTCTGTTTCTAAAACATGAAATTCTGTAATGTTCTTAAGGCGAACAATTTTTGTAAAATTTTTCACCACTGATGGGGTTGTTCCCCCTTACCACACCAGATTTAAGAGGATAGTGAATATTTATGTCCATAATAGCATGTGAAGAATGTGGCTGTAAAAATAAGTGGAAGAATATACATCTCAGGCTGTTTCTTCAGTTTCCAGGCAGGCTGCAACACTTTTAACACTGTAAGTCGCTAGTGAGAAGAAAGGTGAGAGAGTTAGCTTTCCCCTTGGCTTGGTTGCAGTTAAAGTGGATTCCCGAATCTCCCATTTTCTACATTATAAATATTGAGAAGGACATAAATATAGATATATGGATATGGTTTTTTTTTCTCCCTCCCATACTTAACAAGTGTAAAATCCTGGAACTTTTTTTTTTCCCTTACATATCACAAGTTTTCTTAGTCTCAATCCTTTGTAGTATTTAACCTTTTAGATAGGAGAGGTAAATAAGCCCACACCAGATGAAAGTTACATCACAGTAGCTATAATTAAGGACCAACATGGAGACATTTTTAGTAATAGACTTGCTAAATCTGAGGTTAAAGTCAACATTTTTAATAATCAGTCAAGGTTAAAATATTTGTTTAATATGATAGTCGATGAAAAAATGTTCTAATATGAAAACCTGGGACTAGAATTATTATGTCTTCAGGTTGCCTAGAGAAGCTGGTGAGACACTAGATGTTATACTGTTTCTTCTCCTTGGAATCATATAGTTTTGATTTAATTAACAGAGAAAGTCTGCATGTACAATAGGGGATAGAGTGTGGATTTTACTTCTTTAATGGTTTGACAAGCAGATTGCAACAAACAAGGCATTTGGAAGCCTGCTAGGGTCCCAGAGGCCTTATAAATATGCAGTGCACTTCTCTGCATTTCCCTGGGTCCCTGAGGTAGACATTTGATGAATAAAATTAAAACCACCAGATCTTTTTGTATAGCTTTTAGCTATCACTAATTTAAACCGAGTAATGACTATTTTACAGGTGTACCTTCAGTAGTTTAAAAAGCAAAGGAAGTGAAATGTGAATGTGTTCTGACTTTATATTAAGTTCCTCTTAAATTGAAAGATTTTCTACTTTTTGCATCATGATACCCTTTCTTTAAACCAAATTTCGAGAGTAAAACTCTTTACACCCCTCTAGGATTGTTTTATATTTAATAGTGCTGTTGAGACTGACATGGGACAAAACGTGTAGATAACATATTTCTTGAGAAGTGATGTGTATTTCTATATAAACACATCATTGGAATAGCATACTCCATTTGAAACAAGGTCTTTAGAATTAGATTTTAATAGATTAAAACTCTTCTTATTTACTGTGTTTGTAGCTCTTAATGATTGAACAGATCTCTGTGGTTCCTTTTCAAGGATTTCTTGAAACATACTGAAATTCACGGGTAGATCAATTAAGGCTCCCGAGCCCTTTAATATATTACCTAGAAATGGTAGACTATTTTAGAAGACATACGAAAATGGTTAAGGTAAAACACAATTCATTGTATATACATTTGCAACAAAGTTCATTAAAGTCCAGGGAAAATTGTATAATGTAAAGCTCCTTAGCTTGATGTATAATGAAAAAATTGTAGATACTACCTTAATAATAAGTAGCGTGAACAATATTGGCACTGGGTGTACAGTTACTGAAAAGGCTGGCCTTTTCTAATGTTAATCCTGAGGAAGAGGAGAGTCTCTTGCTTAAAAGCCAACATTGGTATGTTGCTTTCAAGAAAAAAAGAAAAAAAAAAGGCATTGATGGGGGTATGAAATTTATTTACTAAGAATTCAGTTGTGAAGTTTGGGGAGTGGAAAAACTAATTTGTCGAATTATATAGCCTCAGAGTTGAACAGTAAACTAGATGAAGTCTCCCAGGCTTATAACTAGCAGAAGGCACCTATATTTTGTCTTAGTGTGCCTATGGCTTCAGAGTGGCAACTGAATCTCACCCAGAAGTGCTAAGTTGTAATTCCCAGTAGCCACTTTTAGTGCCTTTTTTTTTTTTTTTTTTTTTTTTTTTTGAGACGGAGTTTCGCACTGTCGCTTGGCCTGGAGTGCAGTGGCGCCATCTTGGCTCACTGCAACCTCCACCACCCGGGTTCAAGCAATTCTCCTGCCTCAACCTCCCGAGTAGCTCGGATTACAGGTGCCCGCCACCACGCCCAGCTAATTTTTTGTATTTTTAGTAGAGATGGAGTTTCACCGTGTTAGCCAGGATGATCTCAATCTACTGACCTTGTGATTCACCTGCCTCAGCCTCTCAAAGTGCTGGGATTATAGGCGTGAGCCACCGTGCCTGGCCTTTAGTGCACTTTTTAAAGAATGTATCTAAATAACAGACAATTGAATTAAGAAAAGCACATTGTCATCTTTAATCCTTTCCATTTATTCTCCTCTTGATAGATGACCTTTATATTTTTGCTTTTTGACAATTTTATCCTGAGGCATGATGTAACTAAAATGAGGTGGGAAACATTTCTAACATGATAGTGGTAGTTCTCTGGATTAATTTATGCTCATGGTTTTGCTTCGTTTCTACCTTACCAAAATGCTCTTTTCAGTATTACACAAGAAAAAGATCATGATTTGCATCATGATGTACATAGCAAATTTCATGTATGATCGTGTTTCCTGTTCCGTCACATTTCTGGCATTTTTTTAACCCACTGGGACATTAGGATGTCATAACATAATTGGATGTTAGACATAGGTTGAGAAATCAAGAGTAACGGCAGATAGAGGCTGACAGACACCTTCCATGTCCACTTTAGAGGTACTGAGTATTCCTAAACCAGTTATGTAATTTGCATGTGATCATATAGCTTGTTGATGGCCAAATCAGGGATAGCACATGTATGTGAGTATCATTCTATCATCTATCGATCTACTTATTGACAGATAAGAATATACTTGCTTTGTATAAATGATTACCCTTTGATTTTGTGTTTGTCACAAACACATGAAACTATTCATGGATGAACCTACCTGTCTGATGATGGTGGTGGTGGTGATGATGATGCTGTTAGCCTAGGATATAACCAGTATTCTTTAACCCTTGAAACTGAGGTGCATAAGGTACAATAATTTGCCCAAGCTCACATAGGTAACAAGTTTTCAGGGCTAGAAATCTTACTGAGTTTCATCTGAAATGCTGACTTTCAGAGAGAGAGAGAGAGAGAATGCTTAGTGTGCCATATCTTACGTCTAACAATGGCTAATGAATCTCTAAAGAGAAGACCGGTCCCTAGACATGAGTGTGTTAGGACTCTGTTCCCATTTCCACACATTTATGCTTCTATGAGGGCCATAGGTTGGCCAATTTGAGCATTTTTTTGTACTCACCGGATGATATTTAAAATATTTAACAACTACCAGGCGCACTGGCTCACGCCTGTAATCCTAGCACTTTGGGAGGCCGAGGCAGGCGGATCACCCGAGGTCGGGAGTTCAAGACCAGCCTGACCAACATGGAGAAACCCCATCTCTACTAAAAATACAAAATTAGCCAGACGTGGTGGGCCATGCCTATAATTCCAGCTACTCGGGAGGCTGAGGCAGGAGAATCACTTGAACCCAGGAGGCGGAGGTTGTGGTGAGGGGAGATCGTACCATTGCACTCCAGCCTAGACGACAAGAGCGAAACTCCGTCTCAAAAAATAAATAAATAATAAAATAAAATAAAATATTTAACAACTAATATGTCATGAGCATTGACCAATCAAAATGGATGCAATTGTAGGCTGAACTAGAGTCTAGGAGGCCCTTGTTTTGCCAGGTACCTTTTAGCTAATAGGTCACGAACATGTCAGGGAAGTTCTGGGATGAGGGGCTAGTGCAGCTAGGATAGAAGTTATTTACCAACTTGTACGAAAGTAATTTTTTAGTATTTTAATAACCAATGCAGCTATCCTAATGTAATCTGACTAAATATTAGCACAGTATCTTGCCCAGCAAGCCAAGACAACAGTGGTCGTTGTAACGTTCATAAGGACGTCTCTTCTTGGTGCTTATGCGTGCAATACGTAAGAGTTACAAGATTCCTGGGCCGGGCGCGGTGGCTCACGCCTGTAATCCCAGCACTTTGGGAGGCTGAGGCGGGCGGATCACCTGAGGTCGGAAGTTCCAGACCAGCCTGACCAACATGGAGAAACCCCGTCTCTACTAAAAATACAAAATTAGCCAGGCATAGTGGCGCATGCCTGTAATCCCAGCTACTCAGGAGGCTAAGGTAAGAGAATCACTTGAACCCGGGAGGCAGAGGTTGCGGTGAGCCGAGATCGCGCCATTGCACTCCAGCCTGGGCAACAAGAGTAAAGCTCCGTCTCAAAAAAAAAAAAAAATTACAAGATTCCTGATAAGTGAATGAACATGTTCTTGAGCCATGGTGCAAAGGCAAACTGTATGCATCAGGCACATTTTTTTCTCTCACCAGCCTCCCAGGAAGTTCTCAAACTGTGAATATTTGGAGTTAGAGAGAGAGAGAGAGAGAGACAGAGAATGCTTAGTGTGCCATATCTTACTTGTGTATCTATCTCTTTTCTAAGCTATGAATACCTAGAAGGCAAGGGCTATAACCTCATTTCTATCCCAGTTCCCTAGCACAGTATTTGGCACAGAGCACTCAGTAGTTATTGAACAAATAAAAGCATTCAACTCCACTGATGAAAAGCCATTCTATTTGTAATCTAGAGACGTAAATTAAAGATATCAGTTTCCTAATCTTGGGGAAGTCATTAACCTAGCTGCAAGACTACTTCTTTATAAAACAAAGAAAAACAGTACAATTTCACCATTACACCAAGTGTGAGACCAACTGGCAAATGTTTATAACAATCAGATTTGCAATGAAAGAAACCTGAAAGTAAACCCAGTTATTTAAATGAATTATTCCCCTTCCTCCTTTCTTGTATTTTATTCATAATAACGTGAACCTTTCAAATTCAGCTTTCTAGAATGCTTGTAAGATTCAGTTATGGTCAGGCTGGCAGTCCATATAATTGCTTCAAATGCTATATCGCATCTTTTTGCAATGCTACATCAATATGTCAGGATGGATACTACAAACTTGGTTATTGCTATAATCTTGAACTTATAACCTATATGTTGGACAAGCATAACCCATAGACTAGAATCAAAACACAATTGTGTCTCCTGTTACTTTTTTTTGTTTGTTTTTTTGAGATGGAGTCTCGCTCTGTCACCCAGGCTGAAGTGCAGTGGTGCGATCTCGGCTCACTGAAACCTCCGCTTCCCAGATTCATGCCATTCTCCTGCCTCAGCCTCCTGAGTAGCTGGGACTACAGGCATCCGCCACCACACCCGGCTAATTTTTTTGTATTGTTAGTAGAGACGAGGTTTCACCATGTTGACCAGGATGATCTCGATCTCCTGACCTCGTGATCCGCCCACCTCAGCCTCCCAAAGTGCTGTGATTACAGGTGTGAGCCACTGTGCCTGGCTTTTTTTTTTTTTTCTAAGACGGAGTCTCACTCTGTTGCCCAGGCTGGAGTACAGTGGCAGAGATCTCAGCTCACTGCAACCTCCGTTTCCTGGGTTCAAGCAATTCTCCCGCCTCAGCCTCCAGAGTAGCTGGGACTACAGGTGTGCGCCACCACACCCAGCTAATTTTTGTATTTTTAGTAGAGACAGGGTTTTACCATGTTGGTCAGGCTGGTCTCAAACTCCTGACCTCAAGTGATCTGCTTGCTTTGGCCTCCCAAAGTGCTGGGATTACAGGTGTGAGCCACTGTGCCCAGCCTCCTGTTACTTCTTTAATATTTATTTTGTGTGGATTACCTTGCCCTATACCTAGATGAAAATATAGGCCATTTCCATGACATTTCTGCTTGCTTTTAGGTATCTAAAGTCTCTGTGAGTTGCTAATACAATCTCAGCCCAGAAACTTTTTTTTTTTTTTGAGAAAGTGTCTGGCTCTGTCGCCCAGGCTGGAGTGCAGTGGTGCGATCTCGGCTCACTGCAACCTCTGCCTCCTGGGTTCAAGCAATTCTCCTGCCTCAGCCTCCGGAGTAGCTGGGATTACAGGCACACGCCACCATGCCCAGTTAATTTTTGTATTTTTTTTAGTAGAGACGGGGTTTCACCATGTTGGCCAGGTTGGTCTCAAACTCCTGACCTTGAGATCGCCTGCCTCAGCCTCCCAAAGTACTGGGATTACAGGCGTAAGCCACCGCACCGCACCTGGCCCAGAAACTATTAATAGAATGCTACCCTCTAGCATGCTAGCAATACTTGCAATCTAAACTTGCAGGTTTTAAAAGTCAACTGTTTTCTGCTTCCCAAGCTGGGCTGTTGGAATGCTAGAGGGGGCAAGGTGCTTTTCTGCTTTGAGACTCTCCTCTGCAATTCTCTTAATGTGGGTAATACATTTCCTTCAGCTTGCCACTTCCATGTTGTCCCAGTCTTCCCAGAGCTCCATGCCACACATGTTTTAACAAGGATTCTCTGGCAGAGTACGCCTGAACTCCCAGATGTTCCTCTTAGACAGGACTGAAATACGGGCACCTCTCACTCCCACATGGCTCACTTCTAGTCCATGGAAAATACTCATGCAGGTCTTTGCCCTGAAAAACTCTGAGACTACAGAGATTGAAACCTGTCTGTATACCACTGGCACAGGGCACATTGGCCTCTTCAGGAATGACCCAGATACCCCTCTTCTGGGTCCCCAAACTTCAAGGAACACATTCCTTTTCTGAATAGCCTGATCGATGTCCCTTCACTTCGCTCAACTTGAAAAATGTAGCATCTCTGTCCACATACTTGGCAGTGGGGTAAGGAGCAAGATGGAGCAGGTGTTATCATGGCAACAACTTCTTCCAAAGAATGTCGTTCAAAATCTTCTTTTCCTCAACTCCATTGACCCTTTCATATTTGTGAAATGGATGAGGAAGCTTCCAACAAAGGGAATATGACAATCATAAAAATGATTTTAAGAATTTATTGGGCTGGGCACGGTGACTCAGGCCTGTAATCCCAACACTTTGGGAGGCCAAGGCGGGTGGATTACCTGAGGTCAGGAGTTTGAGACCAGCCTGGCCAACATGGGGAAACCCCGTCTCTACTGAAAATACAAAGATTAGGCAGGCGTGATCATGGGCTCCTGGAATCCCAGCTACTCAGGTGGCTGAGGCAAGAGAATCGTTTGAATCCGGGAGGCAAAGATTTCAGTGAACCAAGATCGCACCACTGAACTCCAACCTGGGGGACAGAGTGAGACTTTGCTCAAAAAAAAAAAAAAAAAAAAAAGAATTTTTTGGAGCCTGGCCAACATGGTGAAACCCCGTCTCTACTAAAAAGACAAAAATTAGCTGGGTGTGGCCATGTGTGCCTGTAATCCCAGCTATTTATTATCAGGCATAAGAATCACTTGAACCTGGGAGGCAGAGGTTGCAGTGAGCCGAGATTGTGCCACCGAACTCCAGCCTGGGCGACAGAGTGAAACTCTGTCTCAAAAAAAAAAAAAAAAAAAAAAAAAAATTGTTTTGGTGAAAATTCTGCATATGGAAATCTGTCTCATACACAATTTTCTATGTACTGTTTAGCCGATACACATTTTTCTCTCTACTGTTTATCTGATATTGCCGTATCACTGAGAAATGAGAAGAGTCAAATTTTAATATCTCATTACACACAGGTATGCTTTTGTTTTGTTTTACACCTGGAATGCTTTATATATCAGTAGGCTATATAAAATTGTCAAAGGCATTTCTGTACTTTGTAGTGATTTTAGGTATGGGTGTTGGGTGCTTTCATTTGTCACCACAAACATATTACCACAGAGTGTAGATGACATAGTATTAGAGTACGGAATCAAGCTCTTGTCTTTTGAAGTTGATGTTGTGACCTGTATAAAAAGAAGTTTTAAAAATCAATTATTAAAAAAAAAAAAAAAAGAAAAGAAAAGAAAGAAAGAAACCAGCCTGACCAACTTGGTGAACCCTGTCTCTACTGAAAATACTAAAATTGGCCGGGCCTAGTGTGCACCTGTAATCCCAGCTACTGGGGAGCCTGAGGCAGGAGAATCACTTAAACCCAGGAGGCAGAGGCTGCAGTGAGCCAAGATCACACCACCGCACTCCAGCCTGGGTAACAGTGAGAATCTGTCTCAAAAAGAAAATAATAATAATAATAATGCCTTCAAAAAGACAAATATCTTGTTGTTTATGGTGAGGAAGACTTAAAAGCAAATCTGGATTTTCTGTTTGAAAGAGTCAAGATATAGGATTTTAGAATGATGGTGGTTTTGGAGTATTATCTGTGCAGCAAAGATGGAAAAACAAAACACATATAAATGAAAAGTGCTTCTAGATGATGCTGAGGGCTTGGCTGAGGTTGGTGAGTATAAATTAGTATTGTTGCTACTTTGTAGTTCTGTGATTTCCTTCAGTATCCTGCAGTCACCCTAGCATAACAGCAGAGATAGTACTTGAAGTATTTGGTCCAGAGTTGGAGCTTTACTTGGCAGACATGGAAGCAGTAAGGTTGAAGGAAATTGACAGGGCTAGTAATTATATAATTTAAGTGATGAACTGTGGGGCCATGCTAGATCGTGAAGGAAGGGAGGCCAGGAATCAATAGATGGCTTAAATGAAAAGATTTCTGCAGGCCAGGCGCAGTGGCTCTTGCCTGTAATCCTAGCACTTTGGGAGGCCAAGGTGGGCAGATCACAAAGTCAGGAGTTCGAGACCAGCCTGGCCAACATGGTGAAACTCCATCTCTACTAAAAGTACAAAAATTAGCTGGGCGTGGTAGCACATGCCTATAGTCTCAGCTACTTGGGAGGCTGAGGCAGGAGAATCGCTTGAACCTCGGAGGCGCAGGTTGCAGTGAGCTGAGATCACACTATTGCACTCCAGCCTGGGTGACAGAGTGAGACTCCGTCTGAAAAAAAAAAAAAAAACAACCTGATTCACTCTAAGAGCACTTTCTCATAACCTTGGAAAGTCAGCCAGTTAGAATTGGTTAACTCCTCATCTGTCCTTCTTGATTACCTAGCTCCCCAATGAACTTAACGTGTCATGTATTTCAGGTACCCCGTTTGAAATTTTATTGTGAGCAACATTCCTTCTCTTGTAACAACTTTATTTTCTTAGTTAACTAATGTTTTTATATTGATGAATTCTTCCCATATATTTTCTAAACTCACCAATTTGTTTTTGTCCACGGTGTTGCTGCTCCTATGGTTATTTTGAAGGTGAACATACTGCTTTTTACTCAAATGAGTTATGGACTCGATCAACCAAATACGAGATTTTTGAGACAGAAATCTGACATTCAGCAAGGGTACAGAAATATTACTCTCTAAATTGATGTTAACACATAACATGTCCATAATTAATGTATTATAACATTTGTCTATAATCTTCCCAGGTGTTGAAATGGTAGTTTCATACTGCTTGCCTTTCAACATATATGGACATTGTTTAATCCATTCAGAAACTGAGAAATATTCAAGATAAATCACAAATACAAAATGTGCTGTAATACCACTAATCTTTTCTATTAGATTTGCTTTAAATGGTATTGTGTTTATGTCTTCATTTACATTGTCCATTTAATAGGCTTCCCCAGCAGTCCTGCTCTGGTAATTAGTTGGCTTATTTATACCTCAACACCTTGAGCTGCTACATCTCATTTAACTTACTGCTCTTTAAAGTTCTTGTATCTCAGTGGTTCTCAACCCTCAATACACATCAGAATCACCTGGGGAACTTTTAAAAAAAATACTGATGCCTGGACACCATCCCAGATCAATTAAATCAGAATCTGAAACTTGTAGCTCTGAGAACCATGGGTTCCTAACCTTTGACCAATGCCACTGCAAACACTGTGCTCAAGGTGAGGTTGAAGCAGTAAAAGCAACTATTCAATTCTTTTTTTTTTTTTTTTGACACAGGGTCTTGCTCTGTCTCCCAGGCTTAGTGCAATGGTGCAATCTCGGCTCACTGCAACCTCTGCCTCCTGGGTTCAAGCGATTCTCCTGCCTCAGCCTCCCGAGTAGCTGGGACTACACGCATGTGCCAGCACACCTGGCTAAATGTTGGCATTTTTAGTAGAGACAGCTTTTCGCCATGTTGGCCAGGCTGGCCTCAAGTGATCTGCCTGCCTTGGCCTCCCAAAGTGCTGGGATTACAGGCATGAGCCACTGCATCCAGCCAGCAGCCAGCAATCCACTGCTTGGCCTCATCCCTTCCACTCTTATTTTCCTTTCCTTGGCAGTAATTAAAATTATATATATATATATGATTAGATATCATCACATTCATGGGTTATCAAAACTTAGTGTTTCTCCACCAACCCTAAAATACCATTGCAAAATGCCATAGATTTCTGGAAGTACGATTGTATTTGAAAATTATAAAAGAGATCCATTTGCTTTGCTTTCATTTTATTGTAATGCGAAGAGAAACAGAGCAAGGAGACTATCAGCAAAGACAAAGGAGATTGAAAGAGCATAAGACATTTAGGAAGCTAAAGGTTGTTTAGCGTGATTGTGCCTTAGAATAGTTTCCAATGGAACAGGGGAGGCAAAGCTGGAGAGGTAAGCATGATCCACATTCTGAGGGACTTTGGATCTCATTTCAAGGGGTTTGATCATGACTGGTTACATAACTTGTGTGGCCACAAAAAGTGTGTAGCCAGTACAATATGAAAATGTGGGGCCCTTGTTAAAAAATCATTAAGAATTTCAAGATGTCAAGAGTATTAAAGAGTATTAAACCATGCACAGGGCTCTTCTAAACATTGGCCTGTGTGTGACTGCACAGGACTTATGCCCAGGAAGTTGGCCCTGGGTTTAATTATATCCTGAAGGTGATGTGGGACCTAAAAGATTTAGGCAGTGACTTGAGGTCATTATAAAGATTGTTCTGACCTTGGTTGGAAAATGGATTGTTGGACTCAGAGAACAGGGTTCTACAATGGCTTTAGGAAAGCTAGGGTATCTGTCTTGGCTGGGCATGGTCACGGCTGTAACCTCAACACTTTGGGAGACCGAGGTGGGTGGATCACTTGAGGTCAGAAGCTCGAGACCAGCCTGGCCAATGTGGTAAAACCCTGTCTCTACTAAAAATACCAAAAAAAAGAAGAAAATTAGCCGGGAGTGGTGGTGCCTGTAATCCCAGCTACTCAAGAGGCCGAGACAGGAGAATTGCTCGAACTCAGGAGGCGGAGGTTGCAGTGAGCCGAGACCATGCCACTGCACTCCAGCCTGGGTGACAGAGCCAGACTCTGTCAAAAAGAAAAAGACAAAAGACTCACGCCTGTAATCCCAGCCCTTTGGGAGGCCGAGGTGAGCAGATAACCTGAGGTCAGGAGTTCGAGACCAGCCTGGCCAACGTGGTGAAACTCCATCTCTACTAAAAAATACAAAAAAATTATCCAGGCATGTTGACACGTGCCTGTAATCCCAGCTACTCGGTGGCTGAGGCAGGAGAATCGCTTGAACCTGGGAGGTAGAGGAGACAGAGGTTGCAGTGAACTGAGATCGCACCACTGCATTCCAGCCTGGGCAACAAGAGCAAAAACTCTGTCTCAAAAAAATGAAAATAAATTTTAAAAAGCTAGTGTGTCTATCTCCATATATTTTCTATGAATTTTAACTATTGTGATGGTAATATTAGTGATAGGACCAGGAATAGCTTCTACTAATACAAGTAAACACTTCCTTTTTTTTTTTTTTTGAGACAGTCTCGCTCTGTTGCCAGACTGGAGTGCAATGGCGTGATCTCGGCTCACTGCAACCTCCGTCCCCTGGTTTCAAGCGATTCTCCTTCCTCAGCCTCCCAGGTAGCTGAGATTACAGGTGGCCACCACAACTCCCTGCTAATTTTTTTTTTTTTTTTGTATTTTAGTAGAGATGGGGTTTCACCATGTTGGTCAGGCTGGTCTTGAACTCATGACCTCAGGTGACACGCCCAGCCCAGCCTCCCAAGGTGCTGGGATTACAGGCATGAGCCACCGTGCCCAGCAAGTAAACACTTTCATATACAATACTGTCATTTGATCCTTCAACTATCTGGTTGTCAGGCAAGGCATATGTTGTTATCCTTAGTTTATAGATAAGGAAACAAGTCACTTGCCAAAAATTACATGACTAGTGATTGATGTATACAGGATTTGAATCAGCCCTTCTGACATTTACACTACTGATATTTCTACTCTATTAATACTGCTAGTTTTATTATCAGCTACTTATAGAAGCAATTCTTTTTTTTTTTTTTTTTTGAGACAGAGTCTCGCTCTGTCACTCAGGCTGGAGTGCAGTGGATCCTCCTGCCTCAGCTTTCGGAATAGGTGCGACCACAGGTGCATGACACCACACCAGGCTAATTTTTTAATCTTTATTTTTGTAGAAGCAGGGTCTTGCCATGTTCCCCATGCTGGTCTAGAACTCCTGGGCTCAAGCAATCCTCCTGTCTCACCCTCCTAACATAGAAGGAATTTTTAAAACATCCATTTGTACAGTATTTAGTAGATTTTATTAAATTGTAACTGAAGTTATTGGCTACTGTGTTTTCAAAGCCTCTCATTACATGATGAAATTTGTACTGCCAGAAAGATCTTTACGTAGAAAGATGCCTGTTGTCTTTTAGTCAGACATTAAAAATTATGTTACATGCATCGCTCCTTTAGCCTAGCTGCCAGAGAACCTATGTGCCAATTTAATACCCAATTTTTTTTTTTTTTTTTTTTTTTTTTTGAGACGGAGTCTCGCTCTGTCGCCATGCTAGAGTGCAGTGGGGTGATCTCGGCTCACTGCAACCTCTGCCTCCCGGGTTCAAGCGATTCCCCTGCCTCAGCCTCCCGAGTAGCTGGGACTACAGGCACGCTCCACCACACCCGGCTAATTTTTAATATCCAATTTTAAAAACTAGCTCATACAGCTCCTCAACTCCCTCAAGAGCATGTCTACTATGGTTATCGTTGATAATACTATTTTCACATTATATTTAACTTTCTTATATTAAATGTTATAAGTTACTTCAAATATATTTGGAAGCGGTCAGGGTATAAATCCTTAATAAACTAAATAGTAACCATTTGGAAATTTATGCAAAAGGAAAAAGCAGTGTTTAAATGACTGAGCAGTTGTGTAACAGACTTACCCACTCAAGCTTATTAAAGCCAGAATTAACTGACAAGTCAGATAAGCATTCCCTAATTAAATGAAAGAGGAGAATGAATAATAACATGAAAGTTAAAAAGGATGTGTGAGCCTACAAAAGACTTAGGCCAACAAATCTACTCTTAGAGATTTTCTAATGTCACTATAAATTCTAGTACCTCTGTGTCCTACTCAGTATCTCTCGTGGTTTTATCGTCTTCCATGCTTAGGCCGTATTTTTATTTTAGGCCTGTCTTTGTTGATATTTTTGTTGTTGTTGTTGTTGTTGTTGTTGAGATGGCGTCTAGCTTTGTCACCAGTCTGGAGTGCTGTGGCACGATATCTTGGCTCATTGCTACCTCCGCCTCCCAGGTTCAAGCCATTCTCCTGCCTCAGCCTCCCGAGTACCTGGGATTACAGGCATGCGCCACCATGCCCAGCTACTTTTTGTATTTTTAGTAGAGACGGGGTTTCACCATGTTCTCCAGGGTGGTCTCTATCTCCTGACCTCGTGATCCACCCAGCTCGGCCTCCCATAGTGCTGGGATTACAAACGTGAGCCACCGCACCCAGCCTCTGTTGACATTTCTTTATTATTATTTTGTGTATGTCATGACTAGGGATTTAGATATTTGAAGGCCTTGTCTTTTATAATAGATATGGCAAGTAAATTTAGGAACTTTATATTTTATAAATATTTGATTATTTTTATAGACTCACTATGTTTAGATTGTTTTAGGTGTTTATTTCTTTGTTGTAATTTAAGCACTTAGACTTAGTTACACTCCAGGGAAAAACAACATACTTTTCAGAGTCTTGGTTTCACATGTTCTTGATTCTCTTGTCTATCTTTGTTTGTTCGTAATTTGTACATGAATAGTGATTAAAGTTCAGAGTGGCTACTGCGAAAGATAATGTTTGAATTTCAAAAATTATCTTTTATGTTATTAATATGTTCAAAGTATCAGAAGTAAAATTTTATCATTTGAGACCACGTGGAATATAAGCTTCCATGTACAGGGGAGATCTTATAAAAACAGCTTGAAGGAAGGTGTTTAGCAGAATTTATTGGCTGGATTGAATCTCTAGTCCACCATTCACCCCTATGTTTGAACGGATTCCTTGCCTTCTTATGCTGGGTAGGTTCATAGTTTTTCTTGTCACATGCCAGCCCTTGTTGTCCACCCTGGACTTCACCTCTTAAGTAATAGACAGCCCCTGACTTTCACCTATAAATTATCTGATGGTGACTGGCTTGCCTCCTTAGTTTTCTTTCACTACCCAGTGCCAGCCTATCTAAGCAAGATCTCTATAAAGATAATATCCTTATTTATTAGGACTGGAAAGTAATTTAGAAACATTCTAGTTCATTGGTCTTAATTTATGGATGAGAAAACTGAGACCCAGAAAAAGGAAGGGAATAACATTTTGTAACATTGTATTGGAATTCAAACATGCAAATTATTTCTATAGCACTTTGTCTAGATTTTTTTAAGAAATTATATTTCTCTTTGAGTTATTCACAGTATATTTGTGCATATTAGTTCTAGGAGGCAGATTAGTCTTTCTTACTTTATTTCACACAGATAATTATAGGAATATAATCCATAAGAAAAAAATCAATAGCACTTAATATAACAATTTAGATATATCATGCTCTATTGAACTTTGAAACTATTTGTTATATACTATCATCATATTATTATTTTCTCTTAAACATATGTAGGTCATAAAATTGAATTGTAAAATTGTGAGTAATTTTTATAATTTAGCAAATATTCAACTAATATTTACGGAGTTGCAAGTATGTGACATTACATTTGTGTTTTCTTCACACCATTACTACTTGATCTTGCTTTTGTGTATGAAACACTTTATCTGCTTTTATAATTTTCCTCTATCTTCCCTTCTTTCTTCATTTCCCTTGGCAATCTTCACCAGTCCCAAAACTTTAATCAACCCTTTAAAATACAGGACTATTAGGTTTATGTCTCCCTTTTTTGCTCACTCTTTGACACACCAGACCTAATCTTCTAACTCCATGTTTCTACCTAGATATAGATCCTTAACCCCCAAACTCAGTATATTTACTAATAAACTCATTCATCTTTCTCTGGAATCTATTTCTTTTAATGTTACCATCACCTTCCTTAGTTATATAGGTTTATCACTGGTGGTTTTCTTGATACCACTCTCTTGCCTCCCACATCCATTCAATAATTATCATTTTTATCATTTGTTTAGCACTTACCATGAGCTTTTGAAATTCAAATATTATCTTTTGCAGTAGCCACTCTGAACTTTCGTCACTATTCACGTACGAATTAGGAACAAACAAAGATAGACAAGAGAATCTGAAAATATGAAACCAATACTATTAAAACAATGTTGCTTTTCCCTGGAGTGTAATTAGTCTAAGTGCTTAAATTACGACAATGAAATAAACACCTAAAACAATATAAACATAGTCTATAAAAATAATCAAATACGTGCCAGGCCTTTAATGTTTCATCCTCAGAACAATCCTATGAGTTAGGAGTTACTATGGTCTCCATTTTACAGTTGGATCAACTGAGGTACAGAGAAATTAGGTACCTTCCTAAATTCAGAAGACTAGTAAATGGAAGAGTTAAGATTCAAATCTATACAATCTGACTCTATAGTTAAGGCTCTTAATCACTGCATTCAGTTGCTTGCTAAATTAATATGTGCTATATTTTCTTCTTCTTCTTTTTCTTTTTTTTTTTTTTTGAGATGGAGTTTCACTTTTGTTGCCCATGCTGGAGTGCAATGGCCTAATCTCAGCTTACTGCAACCTCCGCCTCCTGGGTTCAAGCGATTCCCCTGCCTCAGCCTCCCGAGTAGCTGGGATTACAGGCGTGCACCACCCCGCCCAGCTAATTTTTGTATTTTTAGTAGAGACAGGGCTTTACCACATTGGCCAGGCTGGTCTTGAACCCCTAACTTCAGGTGATCCGCCTACTTTGACCTCCCAAAGTGCTGGAATTACAGGCTTGAGCCACCACACCTAGCCATATTTTCTTCTTTTACAATATATTTGTTCTCATCTAGTCACTTTCTGTTATTACCTTAGCACAAGCTCTCATTACTTCTTGCCAGAACTATTGCAGTAGTCTAGACAGTTCCCCCAGTCTCTACCTCCCTCTAGTCCATTTCATATACTGTCCTGAGATAAATCTTTCCCAAGCATGGCTAGGTGCATTTAGCTGTCCCTAGCCTAGAGAAAAATGGAGTGGCTCCAAACTAATTAGGCCCTTGAATAATATAGGAATTTTCCCTACTACCCTTCATTTATCCTGTGATCTAAGCAAACTTAATTACTTCCGGAAGCACCATTCTCTTTATGTATTAATTTATCTATGCCTGAAGTTGTCAACTTTATGTTCTTATTTATGTATATGATTTTATAATTATCCATATTATACATTATCCTGTGTACATGTATCTCTGGGACATATGGCAATTGTATGTGTATTGCTCGTTTTCCCTCTGAGATCTTTAAATTCTCTCACATGTAAGCATGTGTTGTTGATGTATTCTGAAAATGTTTTTAATGTGTAATTGGCATGATTGTGATTTTACAACATAATTTCCCAATGTTTATATAAACATTATAGGAACTCTGTATTTGAATATGAAACTCTATATGCCATTACGGCATTTGCCCTATCTATACCTTTTCTGGTTCCTATTTTAACCAGGGACATGAATTTGTAACCTGGCCAGCTGTAGTTATAGGTATTGGCTACAGAACCTTTTTTTTTTTTTTTTTTTAACAAAACTAACTGGCTCTTACAAGAATCATACTCATGACCTTGGCCTCATTAGCACTATGAGCTAACCAATTCTGACATATAGAAATTACACAAGTGACAAATCATAAGAGAAACCAGAACTGTAAGATGGCCTTTTGGGAAATAATTTTCTTAAAGAGCATATCCAAATGGAGACCTTCATTTAGCAGCTTATATCAAATTCTTGATCGCAGAGTTGCTTCATTTTAAGAGTGAAAAACAATATAACAATAGCAGTAGAAATTGAAAGCAGGGAAGTTGTCCTGACATATTGTTTTCTTTCTTGTATAATGTAGATTTATATAGAACAGAGGCTCTAACCACCTGTCAGTAATATGTTTTTGTCAATTTTCCTATAGATTTTTATTCATGGAAATAGCACTGGTGGCAAACATGAGCTAGTGAGTGAAAGTATCCTACACAATTCCCCGAACGCCTCTGCCAGTTTATTTTAGTGTTGATTTTTAGTGTACTTTTTTTTTTTTTTCCCAGTGTGGTTAGAGCAAAACAGAGGTTAAGAGAAAATTGCTATGGTTCTATTGGTTTGGATAAATGGTTACAGGTGCCAACAATTACCACTGTTGCGACTTTTCCCCCAAATATAAGCATTACTATTATGACTATTTTGTTTCCTCCTTTTACAAAATGCCAGGTGGAATTTATAGAGTCCTTTTTGTGAAAACTAAGGCCTGTTCCTGATTCTCTTCTGAATTTCATGTCTTTGGGCATATCCTTTAGTTTATATACTACAGTTACCCCCTCCATAATATGGGGATACCATGGTGTTAAGATTGATGTAAGAATTAATGTGTTTACCAGTCAGTCTTCTAGCCAAACAAAAATAAGACACATTTGCACAGCTTTAGTTGTCAGAGAGGTCTGGAGCAATTGTTATATCCTATATATACTTCTGCTTGTGATTTTGAGGGCTTAGGGTATGTTGCTTCAATCATATTTATAACTAATGCTGCCTTTTTTTTTTTTTTTTTTTTTTTTTTTTTTACTATTTCTGGTTGCTATCTTAACTAAATTAATTTTTTCCTCATACCCTGACACTAGGCATTTAGAATTTAGTAAGTAGCTGAAATTTGAGTAAATAGCAAAAACGGTATAAGTTTTTCAGGTTTTTTGTTGGTTTTTATTTTTTTGAGATGGCTAGAACAGACACATGGATTGAACATGATATCTGACATTGTTGATAATATACTGAGTAATATCAAGGAACGGTGTAGGAAGTGTTGTAGTTTCTGATTTTTTCAATATGGAAGTGAATCTACTCTATGATAAGTGCAACATAGCTTATCTAATGCTACTTAAATGGAAAGAAAATGAAAATTCAATGATAAGATTTAATAAGTCATGTTTGCAAAACTCATTTGAATAGTCAGAAGTATAGAAAGTCGTCATTAGGCAGCTCCTCATATATTTGTTATTAAATCATCTATGCACTTACAGGTTTTATATATGTGTTTTTTTTCACATTTACCATTAAGGGACTGTTAGTCCTTTTCTTACCTGTGTGAGTTTGTCAGTGCTACACAAACTAGGAAGAATGTTAATTTCCTGGCCTGCCTCCCTTGAGCTGTTTACCACATTTTTGAGGCAGAATAGAAAAGGAAAGGAACTTAATTGAATGTAATAAACTCTAAAAAATCTTTCCAGGCCAATTGAGCATTCATTTCATTACTTTTAAGACAAGCAGAGAATGATCTATAAAGAGGGGAAATAAGAGGAACTAGCCGTGAGGCCTAAATGAAACAAAGACATAAAGAGTACAGCATAGTATAAGGCACATGGTATCCTCTAAATAGTAATAATAATATTTATTGGTAAGGCCTTGAACTAAATTATGCTTGAACTAAATACACCCAAAAACATAACAATTCAGGTTTAAATATGATGAATTGTCCAGTGAAGTTTACCATCAACCCCTATGGATAAGATGTTTCATTTTAGAGAGTGCTTGGTAGAAAATGCTAGATGGAAAAGTCAGAGGATTCTTTGGTACAGACTACGCAGCTTGAAATTTATCTTGTGATAATGCATTGAAGGAAAAATACTTTAGGAAGACCTCAATCATAGATTCAACTTTCAGCACTGAGTGCAATGTCCCTAATTTTTAAGATACTGCGAGATTCAGATGATTTGCCCAAGGTCATACCGTTTGTTAGTGACCAAAGAAGGTCTTGAACCTCAGACATCTGATATGAAGTTATTCCAGTGTTCTTTTTATTTTAACAACCTGACATCAGGATGGATATTATAAAAATAGCGCCAAATGTCAGTCTAGAGCAAAATATTCTTGTATTTCAATCGAAAAATGAAGAGTTATACGTTGGATGAAATGTATATGACTAAAGTAAACAGGCTTTTAAAATTTAAATCAAGACTTTCATAGAAGCTGCATAATAAATGCCATTTATAGTTAATTTATTCTATATGTCATATATTTAAAATGCATTCAAAATCAAATATCGAGACTAAATTGTACTCCAGTTGAAAATCCATGACAATTTTCTCTTTGTCTAAATCCTAGCTGACATTTGTTTATTGCACCCCTTTCTTTTAGAATAATAGAAGCTTGAGAACTATGCTTGGTAGTATAACAAGAAAGCATGATTATAGATATAAATGATGTAACAAGAATTCTGTTCCCAGTTGTGAGTTGTAAGACTGACAAACGGCCGGGCGCGGTGGCTCAAGCCTGTAATCCCAGCACTTTGGGAGGCCGAGACGGGTGGATCACGATGTCAGGAGATCGAGACCACCCTGGCTAACACGGTGAAACCCCGTCTCTATTAAGAAATACAAAAAAAAAACTAGCCGGGCGAGGTGGCGGGCGCCTGTAGTCCCAGCTACTCGGGAGGCTGAGGCAGGAGAATGGCGTGAACCCGGGAGGCGGAGCTTGCAGTGAGCTGAGATCCGGCCACTGTACTCCAGCCTGGGTGACAGAGCGAGACTCCGCCTCAAAAAAAAAAAAAAAAAAAAAAAGACTGACAAACATTGGATTAATGTTGAATAGGTCATTTGCAATTCTATGCTGTTTGTAGAGATATCATATTTTGCTATTCTTAGGAATTTACATATGAGTTTGTTTTGGAGGTTTTCTGAAACATGAAATACATAAAAAAGACAGATTTTTTCTGTAGCAATTCATGGAATACATTGTACATTGTTCTTCCTAAACTACGTAACTCTCTATGTGAATAAGACATCATATCCTACAAGCCTTACGAACTTTGACTGTCCCTGGACCTCTTGTGAGAATAAATTAAAGATGTCATGCCTTGTATATTTTGTTATCAGTGAGAAAAAAGAAATAACATTTTCTTTTTCATATTTTGGTAGAGAGTACATACGATTGATAGTGAAATACATGCCTATAGTAAGTATTTATACTTACGTATAGATGGAGAACAATTCAGTGAGGCTTTCCAACTTTATCAGGCGCTGAGACCTTTACCTTTCCAGGTGCAAAGTGACTAACTCTACCAGTAACATTTTTTTAAAAGCTTATTTTTTTAAAAAAAAAAAAAAAAGCAAGAAGAATGTCTCCATAGCTATTCATAACAATTGTGAAAATTTAAGTAATTGGATGAGTTGCTTTTGTATAAATTTGATGTATACGTTTGATGTCCTCATGGTGTTCAGAGAGCTAAGATGTATATGTACAGTTAGACATGAGTCATGCCCTCTGAGTTTAAACATTTAAATCAAATATTTGTTATATATGATACCTTAAGTACAAATTTTTTTTATCTGTGGTACCTTAATTTATATAAGATACCTTAAGTTATAAACTATTTGTTTATAACAACAAATAAAGTAAAGTACTCAAAATGGCTTGTAGCAAGGTGCTGAGACATGTGAAGGAGTGCCAGATTGTTCTTGATAATTTACTTCCCACCTCTGACTCAACTTTACATGGTCAGCTTTCAGAGAAGCAGCACAAAGATGTTAGCAAAATTAAGGGTACTTTAAAGTTTTTGTTGAGATGTTTTTAAGTCTTAAACAAAATTTCAAATCCAGAGATTTGTGGGACCAAAATGATAAATTAAAAGAGAAGGATTCAGTGTGTTTTCTGAAAAATTATTCATTCCCTATAACTGATATGACCAGTGCCAGCCATAAATTACCTATCCCCCCTGCATTGACAGCGGATTTACATTCTTGCACCAGCTCCTTGTCTCATAGTAGATCAGGTTTTTGAGTAGCATGGCATTAGCTTATCTGGTTTTTTAAGATCAATAGAACTCAGCAAAGGACGATAGAACTGTATACCTCTGTCAATAAGTTAGACACTTATTAAACCTTTTATAAAAGTATTGGACACAGCCAGGCGCAGTGGCTCACGCCTGTAATTCCAGCACTTTGGGAGGCTGAGGCAGGCAGATCACAAGGTCAAGAGATCGAGACCATCCTGGTCGACATGATGAAACCCCATCTCTACTAAAAATACAAAAATTAGCTGGGTGTGGTGGTGCGCACCTGTAGTCCCAGCTATTTAGGAGGCTGAGGCAGGAGAATCGCTTGAACCCGGGAGGCAGAGGTTGCAGTGAGCTGAGACCGCGCCACTGCACTCCAGCCTGGTGACACAGTGAGACTCCGTCTCAAAAAAAAAAAAGTATTGGACACTCAGCCAGGCGCGGTGACTCACGCCTATAATCCCAGCACTTTGGGAGGCCGAGGTGGGTGGATCACCTGAGGTCAGGAGCTCGAGACCAGCCTGGCCAATATGGTGAAACCCTGTCTCTACTAAAAATAGAAAATTAGCCTAGCATGGTGGTGTATGCCTGTAATCTCAGCTACCCAGGAGACTGAGGCAGGAGAATTGCTTGAACCCGGGAGGCAGAGGTTGCAGTGAGCTGAGACTGCGCCATTATACTCCAGCCTGGGCAACAAGAGCAAAACTAAATCTCAAAAAACAAAAAACGAAAAAAAAGTATTGGACACTCATCCTCTGAGGAAGCACTGCAATTGGGTGAGAAAAAACTCTCTTATATATCCTTTAGGTACAGCTCTGATTTCTGATGATAAGCTTGCTATAAAACAGTCTATTAAAAATGATTCTGGCTGGGCATGGTGGCTCATGCCTGTAATCCCAGCACTTTGGGAGGCTGAGGCAGGCAAATCACCTTTGGTCAGGAGTTCAAGACCAGCCTGGCCAACATGGTGAAACCCCTTCTCTACTAAAAATACAAAAATTAGCTGGGCGTGGTGGCGTGCGCCTATAGTCACAGCTACTCGGAGCCTGAGGCATGAGAATCACTTGAACCCAGGAGGCGGAGGTTGCAGTGAGGCGAGATAGCGCCACTGCACTCCAGCCTGGGGGATAGAGCGAGACTCTGTCTCCAAAAAAAAAAAAAAAAGATATCTTCTATACCTTGCATAAGCAAATGATGTGAGGAAAACTTGCTTAATTAAGATCTCAGTTCAATTTTGTTTTGGTGCTCTTGACACTCTTCGTGCTTGACTAAACTTTTTCATTATGGATTTGCATGCCACTTTCATTTCTTTTACTTACATAGATAAAAGGTCTATTCCCTTACTGGTTTGAATTTGGGTTACTTGGTGTCTTTGATCTGTAAAGAGAAATAATTTGTTTTAGCATCCAATGGATTATGGTCTATTTCCCGATTGTTTTTGCTTTTCAACTCCATCCCGATACTGGAACAATAGATCATCTTGTTTTTGCTACAAACAGGTGACACCCAACTATAGTTGGTGTATATTGTAAGACATACGGAGAGTGTTACAATTTCCCAATGTTTTCCTCTATTTCTTAGTCCTGTAGTATTCAGAAAATGTTTCATACTAGTCTTGATAAACTAGCATTCTCAAGAAAGAAGGTTATGATATGTTGTTGTTTTGAGATGTTGAAATTATGTTAAATTATGCATAGGAGGTATTATTTATTTATTGAGTTTAGTGCTCCAAAACTGTATTCTACAGAATATTGTTCTACAGGATGTTACAATAATGTTAAAAAAGGGAAGAAAAAAGTATGGAGGTAGTCAAGGGGATCATCTGTGGCAAATAAGTTGTGGTTGTGCTGGGTTAAACAAAGACAAACAGATCTATTTTCTTCTGAACTTCTCATGACTTTTAATATGCTATTTTTATTGTAAATCTATAAGATGGGGCTATGCTATAAAACATTTCTCTAACTTATTTAGCCATGGGGTGTGTGTGTGTGTGTGTGTGTATGTGTGTGTGTGTGTAATACTTTTTAACATCTCAAGTATGGCACACAATTTGGGAAAAGTGGTCCAGCTATTTATTCTTGTATGCAGAAGGCATGGGTAAAATGGACACAGGACAAAATTGTTAAAATGTTGTTTGTAACATGCCTACTGACCTCGTTGGCAAAGCTTCCTGATTATAGGAAATCCCCATTGAAATGTTCAGGGGGAGAAAAAAGTCAAATAGGATTATTTTTTAAATGCATTGGCTATAATACCCTTTATGTTGAATGTGGGAAATAGACTAATTTTAGCTAATATATAAATAAACAGTATGGATTATATCAAACCCAGGACTTCAGAACATTATGAAGCTATGCATAAATGCAAGCCTGAGTATTGTTAATTAGTAAGGATGTGGTTTTCAGATCATGTCATCCAGTTATAACAACATACCATAAACACTGTCCAAGCATTGTCAATTTGTATACGTATCATTTGCTGTGAGTTACCTAAACATTCAAAAGATGTTTAACAACAGTATTAGTTGATCTGAGAAGAAATCACAGTGGTCGATCTTGAATAATTATAACAGCAGTATTAAAACCATGGGACTGCAGTGAAGCTGTGATCATGAAAGAACCTCATGTTACAACATAAAACCCTCTGTGAACCATTACTGAGAACAGAACGACACTGAAAAAGGCCCGGATAGATATATTGCTAGAAACAGTTGCCCTAGTTATTTAGTTTCAAAATGAAGTAGCAGAGAATCCCATATGGGAAAAGTGCTTGTACATATCTCTGTGATTGTGTTCATCTCATGATGTTTGATTCCATTTTGATGGGTTTGTTGATAGCATGATTCCTGCTGTCACTATGATTTGTGTTTATTATAGCTGTTTCCTTTTTAATAAAGGATGCTATTGCATATAAACACTGGCATGAACCTATCTTTTCAGAAATTGTATTCTGTATGCTGCTATAGTCATTGCAATGTTGTAAAGTGAGTATTTTGCTACCAACAGAGTTGGATTATATATTTTAATATATCGATTAGTGTATTTTGTTGTTTCCATATAAGAAAGGACCTACAGTTATATTTATTTTGCGTTTGTTCTTGGGTAGTATACACACTTTCAAGGAGAGATAGCACAGTAGGCAATACAATGTGGCTGAAGCACACCTTGCTAGAAGAACAAATAAAAGACTGGGCAGAGGTGAAAATGAATATGTAGGAAGTAGGAGAATGTCAGATTCACCACAGTCGAAGAGTCATGGCAGGAGACCATTGAAAGTCAAGAGACGTCATCTGTCCTAAGCTGAGCTGAGGCAGTGTCTAACTGCCATAGCCAACAGTAGGAGCGAAGAAGTCTCAGACCGAGAAAATAGCCAAAGAATGAGAGGCTAGGTCAGGCACAGTGGCTCATGCCTGTAATCCCATCACTTTGGTAGGCCGAGGCAGGTGGATCACCTGAGGTCAGGAGTTAAAGACCAGCCTGGTCAACATGGTGAAACTCCGTCTCTGCTAAATATATAAAAATTAGCTGGGTGTGGTGGTGGGCGCCTGTAATCCCAACTACTCGGGAGGCTGAGACAGGAGAATTACTTGAACCCAGGAGGCAGAGGTTGCAGTGAGCCAAGATTGCGCCATTGCCCTCCAGCCTGGGCAAGAAGAGTGAAAGTCCATCTCAAAAAACAAACAAACAAACAAAAAACAACAATAACAACAAAATTGGCTGGACGCGGTGGCTCATGCCTGTAATCCCAGCACTTTGGGAGGCTGAGGCAGACAGATCACCTGAGGTCAGGAGTTTGAGACCAACCTGGCCAACATGGTGAAACCTCATCTCTACTTAAAAAAATACAAAAATTAGCCGGACGTGGTGATGCATGCCTATAATCCCAGCTACTTGGGAGGCTGAGGCAGGGAGAATCGCTTGAACCTGGGAGGCAGAGGTTGCAGTGAGCCAGGATCGTGCCATTGCACTCCAGTCTGGGCGACAGAGCGAGACTCCTTCTCAAAAACAAAAATAAAATTAAAAATAAAAAAAGTAATGGGAGACAAGAAGGCAGGGAACTGTCACTAGGGTAGTTCAGCTGGTTGTGCTGAATGGTGTTTTTCTCACCTGGAGCTGCTTTGAACAACCTCATACCTAATGGCATTTTAAATTTTATGTCTGGCCCCAGAAAAAGGTTTGCCTGTAAAAATAAATTGAACATGATTGAATAGAAAGTATAAAGAAAAAAAAATCTTCAATACACCTGGTTTAATTAATTTACAGTCCTCTAGCAAAGTATCATTAAAGGCATTTCTGATCAGATCCAGATTGGCAGCGAATCCAAATCCGTCATTTCTTCTCTCCTTCTTTCCCTCCCCCCACTCTCCTTCTCAGGTTAGAAAAGGGTCTGTTTGAATTAGCCAAGGATATACCATGTTGTAGATGGTGAGAGCAGAAGTACATTAAGCAGAATTCAGCAACTCTCTTTGGCCCCCAGAGTAACTTCAGGGGGCACGGCCATTGGTGGTGGTGAGGTTGCGGGGAGGGTTTGTGGTATGTAGGGTTAACCTTCCTGGCTCCTTTCTGTAAGCTGTCACCAGATCTGGAATGTTCAAATCTTGCTGTATTACTGCTCTTTTTCATACAGACCTATCATTACCATTCAGGAAGAATTTCTGCAATCTGTATACATTCTCATTTAATGGGAGCCTTCCTTATCTCTGAGCCAAATTCAGCATTATCAATACTGGAGAAAATAGAGTCAGTGCCAGGTATCCTGGAACAATATCTCTTTTTCCATTTCCTTGCAATCCATTTATCATTTTCCTCCTCCACATGCCAATACACTCTCTAATTTCTTTGTATCTGGGTGGTTATGATACTGCCCTGTTTTTGGAGGGCCACAGTCACAAATTCATTTCCCCGTGAGTATTTGTTCCTACTTATCCAACTTAGCCTTATGGAAGCACTTACGACAGATAAACATTTGCTTTGGAACTTTGTGCTCTTACTTTAAAGGAACTAGCTTTAAGCTTTGAATCTGAAGTAGGAATAGAGATAAGAAAAAAAAGACTTTCCACACTAAAGAGACAGTTAACAAAGGCCGAGAAGTGGGAAACTCTGAACGGTAAGGAGCAGGGAATTGTTATATTTAATTGGATTATTGGGTAGATAATGAATTGTGAGTGGGGCAGTTTAAGATAAGACAGAAATGTCTATTGAGACCAGACCCCTCTGGGTCTTGAGTACCTAAGGAAGAAGCTCTTATTATATGTATAAATAAGGTTTTTGAGTAGAACCCCACTGAAAGGCTGCTTGCTGACTTGAATTAAAAAGCCACTGTTGAATCACCAGGATGATCTTGCCAGTTACAAAACCCTTGCCTTGTGAAACTAAAAGTTTATTCCTATAAAGTAGAAATAGTCATAGCTGACTCTGTGTGGGAAAAAATGAAATGAGCATTTATGCAAAAGCTTGGAGCATGCACCTGGCTTTCAGGTTTAATCCTTGTGTCTCATTTGGCAAACCAGTTGTACCCTTTGTCTGAAACAGTCCTGCCCTTCATATGAATGGAAACCCTTTCATTTCTGTTATGAGATTGAATGATCAGGTGATTGGAGGAAGACTACAGTTAAATGTGATTTATAGGCAATAGATTTTGCCAGAGGAGATTTTGAAGCTATGTCAAAATTCTTTTTATTTTTTCATCATATTTACTAAGGTTTTATAGATTTCAGATTCAGTCTCAATATAAAATAGGAATAATATTAGTTGTACAAATTTCATTAGCACATACTTAGATATAAGAAATCATAGGCCGGGCGTGGTGGCTCACGCCTGTAATCCCAGCACTTTGGGAGGCTGAGGCGGGCGGATCACCTGAGGTCCGGAGTTCAAGACCAGCCTGACCAGCATGGAGAAACGCTGTCTCTACTAAAAATACAAAATTAGCCAGGCATGGTGGTGCATGCCTGTAATCCCAGCTACTCGGGAGGCTGAGGCAGGAGAATCGCTTGAACCTGGGAGGCGGAGGTTGCAGTGAGCCGAGATCGTACCACTGCACTCCATCCTGGGCAACAAGAGCAAGACTCTGTCTCAAAAAAAAAAAAAAAAAGATATAAGAAATCATTACTATAGATGAGATTGGCTTGACTTAACCTTCTTTAGAGGTTAGTTGTTTCTACTGAGTATGTTGGCATTTGGAGACCTGGCACTTGGGGAGTATATACTTCAGGTGGCTTGAAAGGCAGATCTTATAAGTTCTCCATGTGTTTGGAGTCTTAGAGATAACACTATCATCTATTTTCTTTTTTTTTTTTTTTTTTTTTTTGAGACGGAGTCTCGCTCTGTCGCCCAGGCTGGAGTGCAGTGGGCCGGATCTCAGCTCACTGCAAGCTCCGCCTCCCGGGTTCACGCCATTCTCCTGCCTCAGCCTCCCAAGTAGCTGGGACTACAGGCGCCCGCCACCTCGCCCGGCTAGTTTTTTGTATTTTTTTTAGTAGAGACGGGGTTTCACCATGTTAGCCAGGATGGTCTCGATCTCCTGACCTTGTGATCCGCCCGTCTCATCTATTTTCAATAGGTTTTTGATACTGTTTGGAAATGATTCCTTTCTTTTTTTTTTTTTTTTTTTTTTTTTTTTTTTTGAGACGGAGTCTTGCTCTGTCACCCAGGCTGGAGTGCAGTGGCCAGATCTCAGCTCACTGCAAGCTCCGCCTCCTGGGTTCACGCCATTCTCCTGCCTCAGCCTCCGGAGTAGCTGGGACTACAGGCGCCCACCACCTCGCCCGGCTAGTTTTTTGTATTTTTTAGTAGAGACGGGGTTTCACCGTGTTAGCCAGGATGGTCTCGATCTCCTGACCTCGTGATCCACCCGTCTCGGCCTCCCAAAGTGCTAGGATTACAGGCTTGAGCCACCGCGCCCGGCCGGAAATGATTCCTTTCAATATCCTACTGTCTAAACGCTGAGTAGTTACACATACATATTAGCAGTGACTAAAACATACTGTTTGCAGCAAGATTGGAAAGAAATAAAATGATACTAGGCATAAACCACATATCTTCCTAATTAAATGAAACAGTATTTAATTACTGCTTAACCTACTCTTGTCTTACAGATTGACCTTGACTCACTTCCAGGTCAGAAGTCTTCCCACACTGTGCTTATTAAGGTCTCTGGCATTTGAAGTGGCAGAGCTGCTCTAATCTTCAAATCCCCTCACTTTACTTTGCTTGCTATACTCCCTTTTCCCTCACTTCTGTACAGCCTGCAAGTCTTACGTGTTAAAAAGCCTCTGCTAAGGCCCGGCACGGTGGCTCACACCTGTAATCCCAGCACTTTGGGAGGCTGAGGCAAGCAGAACACCTGAGGTCAGGAGTTCAAGACCAGCCTGACCAACATGGTGAAACCTCATCTTTACTAAAAATGCAAAATTAGCTGGGTGTGGTGGTGGGTGCCTGTTGGGAGGCTGAGGCAGGAGATCGCTTGAACCTGGGAGGCGGAGGTTGTAGTGAGCTGAGATCGTGCCATTGCACTCCAGTCTGGGAAACAAGAGTGAAACTCTGTCTCAAAAAACAAAATAAAACAAAAAGCCTCTGCTAGCAGATTTTTGTTCAACATTTTCTTTTATCGGTCGCTTGCTCAATTTTACTTTTTTTTTTTTTTTTTTTTGAGACGGAGTCTCGCTCTGTCATCCAGGCTGAAGTGCAGCGGTGTGATCTTGGCTCACTGCAACCTCTGCCTGCCTGGTTCAAGCGACTCCTGCCTCAGCCTCCTGAGTAGCTGGGATTACACGCGTGAACCACCACACCCGGCTATTTTTTGTATTTTTAGTAGAGACGGTGTTTCACCATATCGGCCAGGCAGGTCTCTTGAACTCCTGGCCTACAGGTGATCCGCCCACCTCGGCCTCCCAAAGTGCTGGCACGAGCCACCGCGCCCAGCCAAGTTTACATTTTTTATACCCAATTTTCATTGATGCATTCTCAAGACTTAAATAATAATGAAGTGCCTGCCCATATGTAATATTTCCTGATACTCCATGTGCTTTAGCGGTAAGGTAACTTTGTCATATAGGAACCTAAAAGAACTGTAGTTACGCTTTTAAAATATCTTGTTTCGCTAGTGTTGCTATAGAAAATGCTTTATAAATAACATTTCAAAAACTGTATTTCTCTGAATCTCCTTATAGTTGCCAGAATGTTTCCCAGTTACTTATCTGTATCTACAAAGAAAGTACTATGTTTAGATACTGGTCAGTTCTAATTCACTTTCACTGATGACAACATTAAATATAAGTTATACAAAATAGTAGATATTCCAACTAAAATTTTGTCTCTTCTTTGTGAAGGATCTGTTTGAGTCCTTAAGAAATAGAGTCATTTGGGTGGGAAAACCTAGAAACAGTTTTAAGGCCCAGGGTATGGTGAAGTCACCAATCTGTTTCTTCTCTGCTAGTTCTAATCTTGACATAACAAGAAAGTTACTGGACAATCAATCATGACCTTTAGGGGTGTGGGGGAAGGAAAAGAAAAGACTAGGTTAGGCTGCTCCTGTATTTCTAAAGAATGCCATAGAGAAATTTAAAGAAATCCTTGCTATACTTTACCTGGCCCCCTCCTGGATTAACTCATGAGGCAAATGAGATTTCCTCACTCTGAATTTGCAAAGTGACAAGATTTCCACCAAAGAATCAGCATGAATGGGATTTGAAGAATGGAATAAAAAGTGAATTAAACTACTGATCACCCTAATTTTCAATACTCATTCATTCATTCAGCAAAAATTTATGAAGTGCCTCCTAATCTGCTAGATAGTGTTGTAGGTTCTGGGAATACCATAGTACACAGATAAACATTTCTGCCTTCCTGGAGCTTATGTAATAGTAAGGAAAAATAGACGAAATAAAGACATTGCAAAGTATGTTCAAAGGCAATAAATGCCATAGGGTATAAAAGTGAAGAGGGAGTTTGGTGGTATGTTGGTATTTTAGATAGCACAGAGGGAAAGCCTTATTGACTTGGTGATTTCTGAATAAGGATTTAAAGAAAGTTAAGTCATGCAGATATGTGGGGAAAGAACATTCCAAGCATTCCAAATGCAAAGACCCTGAGGCAAAAAGCATGCCTGGTGTGTTCCAGGAAAAGTAAAAGTAGTGAGTCCAGTTGCCTGAAGCTCATGAATGAGAGGGAGAGTCATAGAAGATAAGGTAAGAAAAATTGTGAGGGGCGGAGGGAGTTGTACACCCAAATGATAATAGAAACTTATGAGTCTGCCGGACGCGGTGGGATGGCTCACGCCTGTAATCTCAGCACTTTGGGAGGCTGACGCGGGTAGATCACTTGAGGTCAGGAGTTTGAGACCAGCCTGGCCAATATGGTGAAACCTTATCTCTACCGACAAATACAAAAATTAGACGGGCGTGGTGGCAGGCGTCTGTAATTGCGCTACTCGGGAGGCTGAGGCAGGAGAATGGCGTGAACCCAGGAGGTGGAGCTTGCAGTGAGCCAAGATCGCGCCACTGCACTCCAGCCTGGGCGACAGAGTTAGACTCTGTCTCAAAAAAACAAACAAACAAAAAACAAACCAAAAAAACTATAAACTAAGTTCCTCCCAAAGTTAGTTCAGCCTACCCGCAGGAATGAACAAGGACAGCTTGGAAGTTAAAAGCAAGATAAAGTTGGTTAGGTCAGATCTCTTTCACTGTCTCAGTTACAATTTTGCAATGCTAGTTTCAATGTCAGTTTGTACCATATGAAGTTGCCAATATTTGACCACTTTTGATAAACAGAATCCGTAATTTGTTGTTTTTTTTTTTTTTTGAGATGGAGTCTCGCTCTGTTGCCCAGGCTGGAGTGCAGTGGCATATTCTCAGCTCATTGCAACCTCCTCCTCCCCAGTTCAGGCGATTCTCCTGCCTCGGCCTCCCGAGTAGCTGGATTACAGGTGCCTGCCACCACGCCCAGCTAATTTTTATATTTTTAGTAGAGACGGGGTTTTGCCATGCTGGCCAGCCTGGTCTTGAACTCCTGACCTCAGGTGATCTGGCCGCCTCAGCCCTCCAAAGTGCTGGGATTACAGGCATGGGCCACTGCGCCTGGCAAGAATCCATAATTTCTAGTGGTTCTTTCTAACTTTTTGAAAGTAGAATGGATAGAAGTTTACTAAAATTATACACTAGATGTGTGGAATATGAGAAGAGTGAACAGAAATTCCCAAGGCTTTTGAGCTAAGCAAATGGTAAGAATAGAGTTGTCATTAACTGAGACAATGGAGAGCCCACGGCTATTAATTGGACACTTCTGAGCTAGTCAGCTTTAGTTTACTGAAGTTTAAATTCAGGTAGCTTTTTTGTTGCTGTATACCAGTGGTCACAAGTGAACACTGAATAATAATGTGCACAGTTCATTGTAGATCCATCCACATTGCTGGCAAAAGTAATCAAGCTTTCCTGTTCTACTGATTGATACTGGATCTGTGTGGTCATCTTCTTATAAGAAATATGGTCATCTTCATAGAAGAAGAACTTTATATCTTTTATATAACATGGTTTGAAAAATGTGATTTCAACTTTGTCATCGTGCCGCTTCTTTCAACTTTCATTGTCTAAGCTCATTTTCTTCGTTTTATTATATTCTTTCATGACTTCCTCTCACTCTAAATCAGTTAAGATTCAGCTAGAATATATGTTGGTACATACAATTTGGAAAGATTGTCTTTATGTTCTGTGATCAAATGTGAAAAATAGAACCATGGAGTCAAAACAGAGTAAGGCTTTACTGTTTTTTTTTTTTTTTTTTTTTTTTGGTTTGTTTGTTTTTTTGAGACAGAGTCTCCCTCTCTTGCTCTGGCTTGCAATGGTGTGATCTTGGCTCACTGCAATGTCCATCTGCCGGGTTAAAGCTATTTTTCCGTCTTAGCCTCCCAAGTAGCTGGGATTACAGGCAGGCACCACCATGCCGGGCTAATTTTTTGTATTTTTAGTAGAGACGAGGTTTCACCGTGTTGGCCAGACTGGTATCGAACTCCTGACCTCAAGTGATCCACCTGCCTCGGCCTCCCAAAGTGCTAGGATTACAGGCATGAGCCACCGTGCCAGGCCTGGCTTTACTGTTTTGTAAAACTGCTTTCAGGAAGTAATTAAGGTAGATACACACAAGCCCAAGTTGAACAACATTGTATCTCGCTTACTTTGAATGGCCTAGTCAGGAATATTGTATATATACAAAACGTGAAAGTAAAACATTTGATGATGTATTTTCTTTAGGTGTGTCAAGATATAAGGCCAGGCTGGGCATGGTGGCTCATACCTATAATCCCAACACTTTGGGTGGCCGAGGTGGGAAGATCGCTTGAGCCCAGGATTTCAAGACCAGCCTGGGCCACATAGTGAAACCCTGTCTTTACAAAAAAAAAAACCACAAAAAACCAAAAAACTTAACTAGGTGTGGTGGTGCACGCCTGTAGTCCCAGCTACTCGGTAGGCTAAGACAGGGAGGATCACTTTAGCCCTGAAGGTTGAGGCTGCAGTGTGCTATGATCATGCCACTGCACTGCAGTCTGGAAGACAGAGTGAGACTCTGTCTCAGAAAAAAAAAAAAAAAAAAAAAGGTATGAGGCCAGTTCATCGCAGTAAAAAATGATATTGTGGAAAATCTATAGTGTTGAGTTGGATTAAACTTAGTAGAAATTAGCAAATAGTGATAACTATTTGTCAAAAATGCTGATAATGTATTTTTAATAGAGGTCACAGTATTTGTCTAGGATGAGTTAAAGGTAAGAGTCTATCCCTTTGCTGTGACTTTATCTTTTTGCCTGACTAGCGTCTCTTTGATATGTATCTTTCTATACTACAGGGGCTGATTTCTTCTTCTGCTTTTGAATTTATGAGGGAAAAAATAGAATTGGACTGAAAAGGTATTAGAGAATTTAGAGAAATACTTAAATGAATCATTCAGTTTGTTTAAATTTAGAAACAATAAAAGCTGTTTGTTCAGGCTACTATTTTCAAGATACCATGTTGTGTATGAACATAAGTAGTGCCCCAGGTTGCTGGAAGGCAGGCTTGCTTTTGTTGTTGAGAAATGTTTTAGTTGAACAATTTTTTTTTTTTTTTTTTTTTTTTTTTTTTTTTTTTTTTTTTTTGAGACGGAGTCTCGCTCTGTCTCCCGGGCTGGAGTTGCAGTGGCCGGATCTCAGCTCACTGCAAGCTCCGCCTCCCGGGTTCACGCCATTCTCCTGCCTCAGCCTCCCGAGTAGCTGGGACTACAGGCGCCGCCACCTCACCCGGCTAGTTTTTTGTATTTTTTAGTAGAGACGGGGTTTCACCATGTTCACCAGGATGGTCTCGATCTCCTGACCTCGTGATCCACCCGTCTCGGCCTCCCAAAGTGCTGGGATTACAGGCTTGAGCCACCGCGCCCGGCCTACAATTTTTAAAAGAAGAATTGGTCCACATGTTTAACATTTCACTCCCCCAGACCAGCCTGGGCAACATGGTGAAACAGGAAAGGAAGATGAGAAATAATATTCTCCCATTACTGTGGAAACATACCTTTAATATATGGCCATTGACTGAATGCTTAGTTTTACTTATCATTCTCTTTCTTTTTTGTTAGACTCTTAGCCTTCTTCTCCCTGCCCTTAAAGACCCTATAAGAAAGAAAAACAAGTATACAAGTCAGTTGCCATGGTGCACAACTGTAGTTTCAGCTATTCAGGAGGCTGAGGCATGATGATTGCTTGAGACCAGGAGATCTGGGCTGCAGTAACGATCATGGTGCCTGTGAGTAGCCCCTGCACCCCAGCCTCGGCAAGCGAGACCCTGGCTCTTAAAACAACAAAACAAAACAAGTACACAAATAAAGCAAGTAATATAAGGTGTGATACGGTGTAACAGAGATGCATTTGTGTTTTAAGCATTTTTGTTGGAGATTAACGAGTGGATGTGAATTTTAAGGTGTGCTCCAAGGTACCCAAGGGGTTTCCATCAAGATGCATCAGAGGTTGCTGATGGGATTGGAAACTTCTCCCCTTTACCCCCATTGCCCTACACACATGCTCACACAGAGCAGCTCCACTTTTATCTGTTTTATAAATTGGGTTTTTGTGTAGCACTGTAAAAAGAAAGTGTTCTTTTTTTTGTTTTGTTTTGGGTTGGGATGGGTTTGAAAGTGTTCTTTTGACCAATATTTATTTATTTATTTATTTATTTATTTATTTATTTATTTTTATTTATTTTTACCACAGCTGTAATAGAAAGAGCATGAGCTTTGGAGTAAGAAACATCTGAGTTGAAATTTTAGTTTTGCTCTTAGATGATGCTTACCTCATCCATCACCATAAGCTCTTCCTTGTTTCTCAATTTTGATCTTCAGTTTAAGGATCAAATGAGAGACGTGTGTAGAGTGCCTATTGCAGTGACTGACCAAGGATTCCTATTAGATTGGAAAAATGTGGATTCTATTAAACTGTTTTTTATATCATAGATATTATTTTAAAACCTTGAGAAAAGCAGCCTCATATATTTATTAAGCTGATGATTACATTTTTAAACTTAGTCCAAGTTTCTTTTTTTTGACACGGAGTCTCGCTGTGTCGCCCAGGCTGGAGTGCAGTGGCCGGATCTCTGCTCACTGCAAGCTCCGCCTCCCAGGTTCACGCCATTCTCCTGCCTCAGCCTCCCGAGTAGCTGGGACTACAGGCGCCCGCCACCTCGCCCGGCTAGTTTTTTGTATTTTTTAGTAGAGACGAGGTTTCACCATGTTAGCCAGGATGGTCTCGATCTCCTGACATTGTGATCCGCCCGTCTCGGCCTCCCAAAGTGCTGGGATTACAGGCTTGAGCCACCGCGCCCGGCAGCCCAAGTTTCTTTATGTAATTTGGCCTAAACAACTATATCTGAGATCCTTTAAGCCATCTTTTGATATTTGTACTTGATCATCGCATCATAGTGATCTCATGATGTTGAGATGTTCAACTCCTGACCCCTTGGGGTAGCCAGTGCTCTCTAGCGGGTTGGTTTGCCTTAGCAACCTTGAGCAGCCTTGTCGGTTTACCCTAGTGTGCCATATAAATAATATCATTTCCTAAATGTGCCATGAAGAATTGATTTAGAGAAGCATAGATGATCCTTCCTGTTCTGTTTTTCTCCTTCTCCTCTGTTCTTTCTCTTCTCACTTTCTTGTCTTCAAATCCCCTGGTTTATAAAGACCAAAGAAATCAGTAGACTAGCCGGGCACAGTGGCTCACGTCTGTAATCCCAACACTTTGGGAGGCCAAGGCAGGCGGATCACGAGGTCAGGAGTCCGAGACTAGCCTCGCCAATATGGTGAAACCCCGTCTCTACCAAAAATACAAACAAAAAAACTAGCCAGGCGTGGTGGCGCGCACCAGTAGTCCCAGACACTCGGGAGGCTGAGGCAGTAGAATTGCTTGAACCGAGGAGGCAGAGTTTGCAGTGAGCCGAGATTGTGTCACTGCACTCCATCCTGGGCAATAGAGGGAGACTCCGTCTCAAGAAAAAAGAAATCAGTAGGCTAGAGGGTAGGCAGCATAAGCAATTTGATGATGGGAGACAGTCCATTTCTTTTTCCTGTACCTCAAGCCCTATTTAGATAGACTTTATTTACATATTAAGGAAAAAAATATGTTTTGACAAGTTGACTAGTTTCCTCCTGAGTTTCCATTTTTTGAGCAAAATCTGCAACAGTCTCATGAAGATGGGATAAATGGGTTTATGTGTGGGGGTCCATGCCACATGAAGAAGTTAGATGTGTACTAGCTTCCATAATAGGAACAGCAAGAATTGAAACAGAAAGGAAATAGAAACCAGTGCAGGGTGTCTAGGCAAGATGAGAAAGCAAATTGCTTGGAATATGAATTGCATGATGACTATTGTAATGCTTCTATTATTTTCTGAAAAGTAAGAATATCTTTATGTTGAGCTTGAACCAGAAGGATTACTGAGTCCATTCTGTGTTCAATCTGTAAAGAAATAAACTAAAACAGGTGAACATTGAAAATGTTACAGTGTCATAATTTGTTTTTCAGCCCAATCACCACTTTTCTGATTGCAAAGTAACTTCTTCAGTCAAGTCCGTTGTTTGTCTGTGGTTCTTACGATTAATTTCCTTAAACTCAAATAACGTTTTAAGGATGTTTTAAAATAAGCATTATTCTAACAGTGCAAGGACATTTTTTAATGCCTTGCCTTCTCTTGCCTAGGAAATAGAAGGCAGAATTAAGACTTGAAATATCATTTTCCTTTCTTTTAAGGGATTATTCAGTATTTTAGTTGATTGTAAACAGACATTCCTCTTTTGCTTATGATTACCTGATGATAATTCAAGTTAAATCATTGAGATAATAAAACTCATACATTGATTTGATGAGAGAAATCAGTGTTAACGCCAAACCATGTTGAAATTGGTCTTAGAGATATAAGCCATTTTGCAAGAGTGTGTTTTTGACTAATCATGCCAGAGAAAAATTAATCGGATTGTGGAATATTACACTTTGCATTCATGAAAGAATGTGATAATGGCACTACTCTTCAAATGCCTGAATGTGACTGAAGGGAACAGTAATTATCTGCATTCCTTTCTACTTTAGGAGCCAGTGTATCCTGACCTTGTCCGTGATTGTAATCACCGTAACTTGATTAGAGTTTTTTTAAAATTATTCTCTTAATTGACACATTGTAATTGTATGTATTTATGGGGTACAATCTGATGTTTTGATACATAGCTATATTATGATACAACCAGTTTAGCTAGTGTATCTATCACCTGTGCATTTATCATTTCTTTGTAGTGAGAAATTATATAAGATATAATATTTTACTATTAAACATAGTTACCTTACTGTGCAATAGAACACCAAAATTTATTCTTACTATCTAATTGTAACTTTATACCTATTGACCAGCTTCTCCCCATCCTTCCCTTCCTCCCCGCCTCTCCAGTCTCACCTAACCACTGGTCTGTTCTTGTTTTTCTTTTTTTCTTTTTTTCTTTTTTTTTTTTTGAGACGGAATCTTGCTCTGTTGTCCAGGCTAGAGTGCAGTGGTGTGATCTCGGCTCACTGCAACCTCTGCCTCCCAGGTTCAAGTGATTCTCCTGCCTCAGCGTCCCGAGTAGCTGGGATTACAGGCGCCCGCCACTGCACCTGGCTTATATTTGTATTTTTAGTAGAGACGGGATTTCACCATCTTGGCCAGGCTGGTCTCGAACTCCTGACCTCGTGACCCACCCGCCTTGGCCTCTCAAAGTGCTGGGATTACAAGTGTGAGTCACAACGCCTGGCCGCCCACTGGTCTATGCTTGATTACAGTTTTCTTTTCTTTTCTTTTCTTTTTTTTTTTTTTTTGAGATGGAGTTTCTCTCTTGTTGCCCAGACTGGAGTGCAGTGGCGTAATCTCGGCTCACTGCAACCTCTGCCTCCCAGGTTCAAGCTATTCTCAGCCTCCCGAGTAGCTGGGATTGCAGGCACCCGCCACCATGCCTGGCTATTTTTGTATTTTTAGTACAGACAAGGTTTCACCATGTTGGCCAGGCTGGTCTCGAACCCCTGATCTCAAGTGATCCACCCGCCTTAGCCTCCCAAAGTGATGGGATTACAGGCACGAGCCACCGCGCCCGGCCGATTATAGTTTTCAAGATGTCATGTCATTCCTGCTCTTTTAAACATCACCCAAAATTGGACAATAATAGTGGTAAAATAATAGCGACATTAAACTTAGGTAAAGCTTCTCAGTGATATTATTAATAGAATCAGAAATAAATGATGTTTTCTTGTAAGGATTCAAACACAGAAAATCTTCAAGAAATACCAGTAACTGTATTTTTTTCCCTTCTGAGCCAAAAGTTAGATTAGGAGTACTGTATTTTGATAGACTCCTTAAGACATTTTAAAATAAATTCTTCAGGTCTAGAAAGTTGACTCTGAATATTTTCCATTCATAATTCTGAGAATTTTCTAAAATTGATGAGTAAACAGTTATACAGTAAGAAAAAGATTATATAGAAATTGGTAAATAATTTGTTCTCTTTCCATTTATCGATGATGCTCCCTTTCTCGCTTCTACAAATAAGTTTCAAATCTTTGTTCTTTGTTTCTTCCATGGCAATATAGAAGTTATAAGGTAATAAATCAAATTTGGAAAAAGATATTTTTTCCTACTCTAATTGTAGGGCTTTCACTCTTATAGAGAATCAGAATGTTAAAGTACTTCTTATATAAAATTCCCATAATATTATTTCAAAATAGAATTAATGCCTAGTATAACACCTAGTACTGAATAGGCACTCAGTCAGTATCTGTGTAGGAAGGAATAGATGAGACATGATAAATATAATTGATAATAAATATTGGCCGGATGTGGTGGCTCATGCCTGTAATCCCGGCACTTTGGAAGGCCGAGGCAGGTGGATCACCTGAGGTCAGGGGTTTGAGACCAGCTTGACCAACATGGTGAAACCCCATCTGTACTAAAAATACAAAGAGTAGCCTGGTGTGGTGGTGTGTGCCTGTAATCACAGCCACTCGGGAGACTGAGGCAACAGAATCACATGAATCCGGGAGGCGGAGGTTGTAGTGAGCCGAGATTGTGCCACTGCACTCCAGCCTGGGCAACAGAGTGAGACTGTCTCAAAAAAAAAAAAAAAAAAAAAAATATATATATATATATATAAAATTGATAATATTAAATAATAATTAATAATATTAAATATACTCTTGAAAGGATATGTTTTTCTGCTGCTAGACATACTACTTTGTAACCAAAAAAGCATACTTATTTGTTTTTGTAAAGCATTCACAACATAAATGGTTAAACAGCATAAAGGACTATATGTTTGAGTGTTACCTCTAAATTAACTAACTGTAGGCACTGAAGGATTTACTTTTAGTACTAAAACTGGGAAGTCTATCCCAGGCAAACTAGAACAAACTGATTACTCTTAAAATTATCTCTTAAGTTGGCCGGGCACAGTAGCTCATGCCTGTAATCCCAGCACTTTGGGAGGCTGAGGCCGGCGGATCACAATGTCAGGAGTTTGAGAGCAGCCTGGCCAATATGGTGAAACCCCGTCTATACTAAAAATACAAAAATTAGGAAGGCATGTGGCAGGCGCCTGCAGCCCTGGCTGCTCCGGAAGCTGAGGCAGTAGAATCGCTTGAACCCAGGAGGCTGAGGTTGCAGTGAGCCAAGATGGTGCCACCGCATTCCAGCCTGGGTGACAGAGTGAGACTCTGTCTCAAAAAAAAAAAAAATTATCTCTCAATCTGAGGCTGCCTTGAATGTAGGTTAACCTTTTTGGAGAACTTCTTACATTAAAATTTTTGGATTATTTATTTATTTATTTATTTATTTTGAGACAGAGTCTTGCTCTGTTGCCCAGGCTGGAGTGCAGTGGCGCAATCTCGGCTCACTGCAAGCTCTGCCTCCCGGGTTCACGCCATTCTCTTTCCTCAGTCTCCTGAGTAGCTGGGACTACAGGTGCCCGCCACCATGCCCGGCTAATTTTTGTATTTTTAGAAGAGACAGGATTTCACTGTGTTAGCCAGGATGGTCTTGATCTCCTGACCCTCGTGATCCGCCCTCCGTGGCCTCCCAAAGTGCTGGAATTGAAGGCGTGAGCCACCGCGCCCGGCACGGATAATTTCTTACATTACAAACTGAGTCAAATGAAGGATCTTTTATTTTACTTGAAATATATAACATTATATTCAGTATAGAAGGAGTAAAAAGAAAAGTATAAAAAATATTTTCATTAAAAGCTATGCCTTTAATTTCAGATGGAATTAGTAGAGATTTTATTACTAATTCATTTAGTATTTATGAGTCCACTATGGTTGTCAGTTATCCTTTATGACATAATTTATAAGATTACTGATAGGAGCACATTTTCTAAGCTGAAACATTTAGAATGCCATTATGCAATTCTTTAATAGCTGGAGACTGGAAGAGAGAGTACTGGATGGAGAATTAACCTCTGAGTCATGTTATGCACTAGGGATTTAGGGTTACTTTTGGAGTAGTATGGAAACAAATTTAAGAATAGAGTGTGCAGTACAACTTTATAACATGGCTCATTTTCAGTGTCAGATCAAATAAATAATGTGAAATATAGCATTACTATGCAGTAAAAATCCAAAATAATGCAGGTAGCATATGATATAGGCATTATCATAGCCCTTAATGCACACCAAAAGGTGTTTATTATTATCATAATGTTATTTCCCCTAATATTTCTTTGCTTTAATAAATTATTATTGCAAAATAAGTAATATAAATTAAATGAATTTATATATAATTGCATTTACATTTATACATATGCATGTATGTTCACATACATTCGCTTTTGTTTTTGTGTGTGTTTTTTGTTTTTTTTTTTTTTTTTTTTTTGCGATGGGGTCACACTCTGTCCCCCAGGCTGGAGTGCAGTGGCATGATCTCCACTCACTGCAAGCTCCGCCTCCCAGGCTCACACCATTCTCCTTCCTCAGCCTCCCTAGTAGCTGGGACTACAGGCGCCTGCCAGCAGCCACACCCGGCTAATTTTTTGTAGTTTTAGTAGAGACGGGGTTTCACCATGTTATCCAGGATGGTCTCAATCTCCTGACCTTGTGATCCACCCGCCTCGGCCTCCCAAAGTGCTGGGATTACAGATGTGAGCTACTGCGCCCAGCCATGTATGTGTTTTAAATGGCTACTTGCCAGATCTTTAAAGTTGCCTTCCAATTTTGGTTGAGAATCATCTTAGAAACTGTTTTGATTTCAGGCATATATATACACATGACATGCTAATTTATACCTTTAAAAGTATATTTGCATGTGGCATAATTTGGAAAGATGTAATTTTATTAAAGTATTTGGATTAATAAATGTTAGTGTCAAATCTAAAAGCCCACAGCAATAGAGTTGAAAATTTAATTGTAACTAAATTTTAATGTATTCATCAAATACATGTCCTACTGTATTTAATGAAGATATATTGTTTATAATTCTCACTTTGGAGACTCCTTCGAAGACAATGAAGGTGTACTTTTAGAATAGAAAATATTCTACATAGTTTGTGAATTGGAGCCAATGTTCTCTTGAGTTTATTCTTCTTGGTTTTAATGCAATTTTAAAAATGTATTTAGGGCACATTTCTGTAAGTTTAAGCATATGATTCTTTATGGGAGAGTACAAAGAGAAATCAAATATATTTTGCGAGGTAGAAGAAAAGCTGAACATAGGATATAGAAGGGGCAATGCCAAAAGGAAAGGAAATGAGGATGGGGAAGGGCCATATTTTTAATTACTTCCAAAGGGCACTGGTGTATGTTTTATAACCATTCATCTCTGTTTTTATGAAGCACTGACTCCCTGAAGCACAAAAATTACATGTGTGTGCCTGAAGGCATACAGAAAGAAAACACCAGAAACCATAGCTGACTCTTAGTCACTGGTTTAATATGTACAGTTTTGGAGAGGTCTGGAAGTCTATCTGAATCTACTGATTTTGATTAGTTTTTCAAGAATGAAAAAACAAACAAACAAAAACCCTTTCACATGAAACCTACAACTCAAAATGTAAGTTGGATTAGAGATGGTGCTTTGAGATTTCCTTCCTGACTAAAAAGTAGGTTGTTGATAGCAAAAGATCTTTTGCAACTCTAGTATTTGCTGTAAACTATGATATATTCCTACAAATAGAAATATTTTAACATTTATTCTTACGTTTATCCCAGTTCTTTTTTTGGGGGGGAAGTCTCGCTCTTATACCCCAGGTTTGAGTGCAATGGCTCAATCTCGGCTCACTTCAACCTCTGCCTCCCAGGTTCAAATGATTCTCTTGCCTCTGCCTCCCAAATAGCTGGGATTAAGTCGCCTGCCACCACGCCAGGCTAATTTTTGTATATTTCAGTAGAGACGGGGTTTCACCGTATTGACCAGGCTGGTCTCAAACTCCTGACCTCAGGTGATCCGCCCGCCTTGGCCTCCCAAAGTGCTGGGATTACAGGCATGAGCCACTGCACCTGGCCTATGCCAGTTCTTAAAAAGTAAGCTCAGGGGCCGGATGCGGTGGCTCATGCCTGTAATCCCAGTACTTTGGGAGGCCAAGGCGGGCGGATCACCTGAGGTCAGGAGTTCAAGACCAGCCTGACCAACATGGAGAAATCCCGTCTCTACTAAAAATACAAAATTAGCCGGGAGTGGTGGTGCATGACTGTAATCCCAGCTACTCGGGAGGCTGAGGCAGGAGACTCTCTTGAACCCGGGAGGCAGATGTTGTGATGAGCTGAGATCACACCATTGCACTCCAGCCTAGGGAACAGGAGTGAAACTCTGTCTCAAAAAAAAAAAAAAAAAAAAAATCAGAAAAAGAGGCTCTTTATAGGCTAAATCAAATAACTTGTTGAACCTAATTTTAAAATTTGGTTCTTTTTTGTTTTGAGACGGAGTCTCACTCTGTCACCCAGGCTGGAGTGCAGTGGTACGATCTCAGCTCACTGCAACTTCCACCTCCCTGGTTCAAGCGATTCTCCTGCCTCAGCCTCCCGAGTAGCTGGGATTACAGGCACGTGTCTCCACGCCCGGCTAATTTTTGTATTTTTAGTAGAGACGGGGTTTCATCATGTTGGTCAGGCTGATCTCGAACTCCTGACCTCGTGATCCTCCCGCCTCGGCCTCCCAAAGTGCTGGGATTACAGGTGTGAGCCACCACGCCCGGCAAAATTTGGCTCTTATTTGTGTAATGAGTATCTAAATCTAATTTGACTCTGATAATAACTGACTTTAAGGGAAGCAGCTACCCTTTGGTGCCTACAGATGACTCTCCTTTCAATAAAACATATTTAAATAGATAACAAGTGATATATTCTATGATATTCCCATTTGAGAAGCCCCTTGCTCTGGTTCTGGCAAGGCTTCCACAGCGGGTGATGTGGGGCTCATGAGAGGAGTGCCTTACTTACTCCTATAGAAAGCTATAATAAAAGGAGCAAATAAATACCTCCTGTAGCTAAGAATCTGATGTACCACTTAATATTTTCAGGTGGCAACTGCACTGTCATTTTATATAAAATTCCTTTCATTAACTATAAAAAACATTGCCTGCCTGCCAGCTGTTTGGAAAGCATCGTAAGATCAGTAAAATGACAAAACAGCCCCACATTCACAGTAGATACAATGAACTAGTCAAATATTACATTTTTTAAATCTATCTTTTGCAAAAAGAATTTTTGCTTTTCATCTCATGCATTTTTGTTTTTAATGACGGCATCTCAGTTTTTTGTTCTTGTTTTTTTCTATCTAAGCTAATAAACAGATTGTGATAGTCTGTACTCAAACACAAAGGTTCAAGAGATCTGGAAGAACCTGCATATAGCAGAGTATAAAAGGCCTGTGCAACTTAAGACTCAAATATATCGATGCCTACAGTAAAACACCACAGGTCAGCTCTTTGTATATTCTCTACTCAGGTAATGATAACCTAAACCATCTCTATGAGACTGCTGAAAAGTTATCAAAGTAAATTATTTTTCTTGTCTTTTCTTTTATTTTTTTTGAGACAGAGTCTCGCTTGCTCTATCACCCAGGCTGGAGTGCAGTGGCACGATCTTGGCTCACTGCAACCTCTGCCTCCCAGTTCAAGCAATTCTGCTGCCTCAGCCTCTCAAGTAGCTTGGATTACAGACACCCGCCACCACGCCCAGCTAATTTTTGTATTTTTAGTAGAGACAGGGTTTCGCCATCTTGGCCAGGCTGGTCTCAAACTCCTGACCTCAGGTGATCCACCCACCTTGGCCTCCCAAAGTGCTGGGATTACAGGCATGAGCCACCTCACCCAGTCGTAAATTATTTTTCTTAAACATGTATCATTCATCTTAGAGTTTAGAAACATTGACCCTGGTGATGAACATTGTTATTTGTGCACATGGCTGTGGATGAAGAGGTAAATGAACAGCCCCCATTGTCCACTGCCTGCATGTGGAGGAGGCTCTGCGGTTGGCCTTATGTCTGATGAGTGCAGTCTGCATCTGCAGCTCTGCTTCTTAGAGCCATAATTTGCCTAATAGAATTGCTTAAGGAGAGAAAACACATATCCATATCTTCAGGAATATAGGACCATCTGGTGAGAATTAGTTTTAATGGCTACATTGAATACTAGTAGTTGATCGTTAATACAGAGAATAGGAAGGACATTATATTATAATGCTCAATAGTTGTCCAGTCTGGGCAGTTGCTCAGCTGTCTTAGACAAGACCAAGTTTTGCCTTTCTTAGTTTTTCATCTTAGTGTTATTTTAGGTATTTTAGGTGTGGTGCCTAGTTTTCAACTCTTGTTAAATTTTTCTTAATGCATAATTCTAAGAGGCTTCATTTAAACTTGTTCTACTTTATTTAAGGCATTTGCAGTATTGTTTTTGTTCTTTAGTAAAAGGAAAGTTAATTATTGTATTCTTTGAAGTAGGAAATCTTTGTGAATTTAAATATTTGTTGTATAGAAGTCTAACAAAAAATATTCTTTTTAAAATATGGTCAAATACAAATTGAAAGCAACTACCATCTGTAGAAAATTTTTCATAAAAATCATTGACTGAAGGAACAAAAGCATGTCATTGTATATACCAACCCTTCTTTATGCATTATCCACTAAAATGACATTTCAAAAGATTCACCGTGGGTAGCATATGGAATACTCCATAAACACTGATTAGATTTAATAATGTTTGTATCACTGTTTTGGAACATGTACAAGGAATGCGACCGCCATATATTATTAACATCAAAATAACTCAGAAGAAAAGCTCCTAATTAAAGCAGGGCTGGTTTAGAGACTTAGCAAAATTGCAGCCAGAAATAACCACCTACCCACCTGCCCGGGACTTGGGGCTTGCTTTCATGCATGCAAAACAGACTTGATTTTTAGAGCTTCAAGATAGCTGCTATGAAAATTATAATGGGCTATGACAATACCATTTCGCTAGTTTCAGAAGGACAGCACTGCTGCTTGAGTCGAGGTTTCAGCCAAGTACCATCAAAGGAGAGCAAGTTTGTGGTTTGCAGTTCTGCTGAGCTGCACTCAGTGACTCTGCATGATTGATTAATAGCCTTTTGCTTTGCAAATGTGCATATATTAAGTTCAGCATTGCAGTTTGCAAAGATTCACTCATGGCCTGCCATGGTAATTGATGCACACCTGTCCTAGGGAGCAATGTTTGAGTTCTTTAGGGTTTTCACATAAGAGGTCCCTGGGGTATTTTTAATTGGTCATCTCTAGAAGAGGGAAACAGGAGCAGATTAAAAGTATACAGGAAAAGGAGGTTGTTCTACAAGCAGTTTAAAAATCTATTTGAAAAAGATCCCCACCACTTATAAACTGAATAGTTATACTATAATTTCTGTACCTGCATTCTAAAATAAGAGTACTCAATAGGTTTTATTTTTATGGACAAGTATCTGTGGGCTTAGGAAATTTCTTTCTTTCTTTCTTTCTTTCTTTCTTTCTTTCTTTCTTTCTTTCTTTCTTTCTTTCTTTCTTTCTTTCTTTCTTTCTTTCTTTCTTTCTTTTTTTTTGAAGATGGAGGATGGAGTCTTACTCTGTCGCCCAGCTGGAGTGCAGTGGTGCGATCTCGGCTCTCTGCAACCTCTGCCTCCTGGGTTCAAGCAATTCTCCAGCCTCAGCCTCCCAAGTAGCTGGGATTACAGGCGCCCACCACCACACCCAGCTAATTTTTGTATCTTTAGTAGAGATAGGGTTTCACCATGTTGGCCAGGCTGGTCTCGAACTACTGACATCAGGCAATCCACCTGCCTCAGCCTCCCAAAGTGCTAGAATTACAGGCATGAGCCACCACGCCCGGCCTAGGAAATTTCATTGTTATTTGTTGTTGTTTTTGTTTTTGTTTGAGACAGAGTCTCGCTCTGTCACCCAGGCTGGATTGCAGTGGCACAATCTTGGCTCACTGCAACCTCCGCCTGCCCAGTTCAAACGATTTTCATGCCTCAGCCTCCTGAATAGCTGGAATTACAGGTGCCTACCAGCACGCCTGGCTACTGGCTAATTTTTGTATTTTTAGTAGAGACAGGGTTTTGCCATGTTGGCCAGGCTGGTCTTGAACTCCTGACCTCAGGTGATCCACCTGCCTTGGCCTCCCAAAGGGCTGGGAGTATGGGCACGAGCCACTGCACCCGGCCTAATTTTTGTATTTTTAGTAGAAACGGGGTTTCACCATGTTGGCCAGGCTGGTCTCAAACTCTTGACCTCAGATGATCTGCCTGCCTCGGCCTCCCAAAGTGCTGGGATTACAGGCATGAGCCAACACACCCAGCCTGTTATGTGTTTAACCCTTTTTCCAAGTTGACATTTCCCTGATACTTTGGCTTTTTAAATAGCATACCCTTCCCCACAATTCATTTAATGAATCCCTTCTTGATTCACTTAAAAGCAAAGATGTTCCTCCAGAAGCAATCAGTTTTTTCTCTATTGTTTAGGGATTGTGTTTTCTAGTTTTGCAATAGTATCAGAACATATAGGTAAATATTATTTTGGAGTCTAGTTTAATCAGATCACTCATTTGCTATAGAAATATATTACTAGCTTCTCAATGGCCGGGCAGGGTATCTCATGCCTGTAATCCCAGCACTTTGGGAGGCTGAGGCAGGTGGATCACTTGCGGTCAGGAGTTCGAGACCAGCCTGGCCAACATCATGAAATCCCATCTCTCCTAAAAATACAAAAATTAGCCCTGCATGGTGGTGCACGCCTGTAGTCCCAGCTACTTTGGAGGCTGAGGTGGGAGAATCGCTTGATCCCGGGAGGCAGAGGTTGCAGTGAGCTGAGATTGCACTACTGCACTCCAGCCTGGGTGACAGAGTGAGACTCTGTATCAAAAAACAAACAAATAAACAAAAAACAAATATATTATTAGCTCCTTAAGTTCTAAGTCATCTCATTGCTTTCTCTGGACCTAGCATCTATCATTGCTCTTGTTTACATCTCAGTAAACATCTCAGTTTCAATCTAATTTAGATAAATGTGATTTTTTAAGCTGAAATTCCTGAATCAGTAGTAATTGTGCAAATATTTTAAAAATTCTTTGCTATATGTTATTTTAGATACTTATCCCTATTTTTCTGCTTTTATTTTAATTAGAAAAAAGAATTTATAAACTGGATGATGTTAAAATATATAAATAATTTATTAATTTCATTCATAAAATGAGCTCTAATATGTATACTTCTTATATTTCTAGACTAATATACAGCCACATTCATCATTTTTTTCCTAGTACATTAGTATTTTGATCTAAATTAATTTTCACCCACTGATGAATATTAGGAAGCACTATACATCATTAAAAGTATTTATTCCAAGATGATTTCCCCAAATGTGTTACTACATAAACATACTCTGTTTGCCCCTCCCTTTCCATCAAAAATAGCCTTAAGGCATCATGATAAAAATGATAAGTATTTATGGACAGGATAAATCAAACACAGTGAAGATGAAAGAATCAGATTAGGCATTCCATTTGCTTACTCAATATGGTTTCTCTTATGCCCAGGTTTCCATCTTTATAGAACTTATTGGGCATGTTTCACCCACACTGCAATCTAACTGATTTTCTTTCCTCTGCCATCTGCTGTTCAGTTAATATGTGTTTGGATGTGTGTTTTATGCAAAATAACTAACAGTCTAACATTTTGGTACATTTTGCACTTATGTCTTGACAATGTCTGGGCATTTGTGGATAAAAGAGATATATTTTTGTTTTACACGTAAGTGAGTGAAAATCACTTTCCCTCACCCACCTCTCTAAAATGAGAAAATACTTAGAGGCTAACAGGAAAGAGCCCACATTTAAAAAAGAAACAAACATTAAATCTTATTTCAGAGTGATTTAAATATTGATATCCAATAGAAGCATACATGAACAATTACAGTGTCTTGGTTTCTTTTTTTTTTTTTTTTTTTTTTTTGAGACGGAGTCTCGCTCTGTCACCCAGGCTGGACTGCAGTGGCCGGATCTCAGCTCACTGCAAGCTCCGCCTCCCGGGTTCACGCCATTCTCCGGCCTCAGCCTCCCGAGTAGCTGGGACTACAGGCGCCCGCCACCTCGCCCGGCTAGTTTTTTGTATTTCTTAATAGAGACGGGGTTTCACCGTGTTAGCCAGGATGGTCTCGATCTCCTGACCTCGTGATCCGCCCGTCTCGGCCTCCCAAAGTGCTGGGATTACAGGCTTGAGCCACCGCGCCCGGCCTTGGTTTCTATTTTTTTGAAACTGTTTCACTGAACTGGACACTGGTATATATAACCTGTTCTATCAGTTGTTGGAGCTTTTCTGTACGTCTGAAAGTCTTTAGACCAGTCAGTGACTACTTTCGATATTCTGAGGGAGTATCATGTCCTCCAAGACACCCGGACATTACAAAAGGGAGAGCACATTTGAGGGAACCAGCCAGGTTCTCCACTTATGGCTGGCTCAATCATAGAACTTTTCTCTTGTAGTTAATACCTCTAATTCCATTGCTGTTCTCAAAGTAACTCTGTGTAACACTTGGAAGTCTTCGTTCGACATTGTCACAAAGTAGCTCTAAAATGTGGATCTCACAGTCTATCTGGGCTCATCTACTGGCATTTTTTCTGCCCTCCCTGCATTCTTAGACACACACACACACACACACACAAACATACACACACACCCCCACCCATCCCACATGCTTTTTCTCTGGGCTCTAATCAAAGCCTGTGTATAATGAATTGCCCAGGGGAGAAGGAGAAAGTCACTGACCCCTCTCTCCTGAACTTCCTCAGAGCCATATGACTACTCAAACATAGAAATAAAAATTTAGATTTGATGTGTGTGTACGTGTGTGTATGTGTGTGTCTGTATATGTGTGTAGAGTTAGCGACCTAAATAGAACTTTGCCTATTTTTTCCTTTTTCATTGTGGTAAAAACACATAACATGAGATCTACCCTCTTAATAAATTTTTGAATGTACAGTGCATTGTTAATAATAAGCACAATGTTGTACCACAGATCTCTAGAAAATTTTCATCTTGTGTAACTGAAACTCTACGCCTACTCAATAGCAACTCCCCACTTCCCTCACGCCTCAGCCCCTGGTAGCCACCTACTCTCTGTTTCTATGAGTTTGACTAGATACTTTGTATAAGTGGAATCATACAGTATTTGTCCTGTGACTGACTTATTTCATGGATCATAATGTCCTGAAGGCTCATCCATGTTGTAACATATGACAAGATGTCTTTCTTTCTTTTTTTTTGAGACGGAGTCTTGCTCTATCACCCAGGCTGGAGTGCAGTGGCGCAATCTTGGCTCACTGCAACATCTGCCTCCCAGGTTCAAGCAATTCTCCTGCCTCAGCCTCCCGAGTAGCTGGGATTACATGCGCCCGCCACCACGCCCGGCTAACTTTTGTATTTTTAGTAAAGATGGGGTCTCACCATGTTGGTCAGGATGGTCTTCAACTCCTAACCTCAGGCGATCTACCCACCTCAGCCTCCCAAAGTGCTGGGATTACAGGCGTGAGCCACTGCGCCCAGCCTTTTGATGTCTTTCTTTTTAAAGACTGAATAATATTCCATTATATGGGTAAACAACATTTTCTTTATTCATTGAAGGACACGTAGATTCTTTCAACTTCTTGGCTATTGTGAATAATGCTGCATTGAATATAGGAGTGCAACCATCTCTTCAAGATCCTGCCTTTTTCTTTTTTTCAGTCCAAGAGCTGGCTTTGAGTAACACATTGACATTGAAATATATATGGTTCCTAAGATCGTGTAATTTTTTGAGATGTCAGAGACACCTAGAGATAGCAAACACATTAAAGATAGATTCATAGTTCTAGTTTTTAATCCATGTCACAAACTGAACACTACTGAAGCTATTTTGTTATTGTTTGTTTTCCTCAAGTAGAAAATTTTCACGGGGCACATTTTTATCTCTATCAATGGAAAGAAAAGAAATGTGTTCTTTGGAAGTAATGCCACTGTATTCAAATAGCTTCTTCCACATAAAGCTAAAAATGTCTTTCAGAGTTAAATAATGCAGTTTCATATTTAAGACATACATGAAATTGATACTAGGAAAAAAAATACAAAATCCACCAGTGACCCAGTAAAATTAGTAAATTCTTAACATGTGTATAAGTATATACACATACATACATACACGTACACAGAAATACATATATTTTAGGGAAACCTTAAAATAGAAAAGGAGTTGCTGAACAGCTTAGGAAATACAGTGCAAACAAAAAGTAGTATTGTCTGCAAAAACATTTTTGTTGCAAAAATAAAATTTTCCTAGTGGAAATTCTGGCCCAGAGTTGGGCTATTACGTATATGGAATAAATTCAGGGAAACATTCTGAAATGTTTGACTGCTTTATATTAAAGTACTTTATATCTTGAAATGCACTTGTTTTCAACCATGTAAATAGTTTTATTAAGTAGGAGGACATCAGGGTTAAGGTTAGGGTTACATGACCATATAGGAAAATTTTTTATAAGGTGATGGTATGAATGGATTCTGATCTTCAAAGCTTAGACAACAAGAAGTTGGAATTCTAATGTCAGGGGTATCAAATAGCCCACATGGAAAAGAAATGAGAGTCTTTAATAAGCAGTTGGGTTAGGAAATATATAGTATTTCAATGTCACTATTTTATTTCAGAGTAACATGTCTGTCGTTGAGATAGTTAACTGTAGGTTAAATTCAGATTGAGGTTGCCATGTACTTGCAAGTCTCTTAACCCTGTTTTAGAGATCATAAGACATAAAGGTGTGCAAAATATATTCATTCTAGAATAGGGAGTTTACATACACTAAACAACCAGCTTAAATAATATATTCAAGTGTTTTCATGAGAAAAAAATCAAAATACTTTTTATCAAGATGTTAGTGCTTTCATTTTACCTGAATACTAGCATTATACAGCTGGAAGGAACCTTGCCGAATTTCTACCCAAATTGCTTTATTTTGTATCTGCAGTGAGGGATGTAAATTCCACAGATCATCCTGTATGTGTACAAAAAGGGCTAAATCCCTTGCCTCAGTTCATAGATCTTTTGAGCGCACAGAATTGGCTCTTATCTTTATTAGTAAACTTGATTTGGAAGACATTTCCTTTTTTGTTACCATTTCTTTACCTCATCGGTGATTTTAGTTAAGTAAGCAAAGATAAACAAGAAGTGGAAAAGCAATATTAGCTGAACTAAAACTCCTACTTAGATTGAAAAAGCATGATTGGACATTATCTATAATTCAGTATAATTCTCAAACCTAAAATGGGACATTTGAAAATAAGTGTAGGTAAAATACTTATAAAATGGGAAAAATGGAAATAAAATGTCCAAAGAATTCAGAAAATTATACTAAAGGGTCCAATCAAACCCAAATATGCACATATTCATTCCAAAGCAGCAGACATATCAGAAGTACCTGGTACCATAAAAATTAAAATACACACACACTCACAAAGACTGCACAATATAATGAGAAACATAGTCTCAGACACTTAGCATCACCATTTCTAAGTAATTTCATAACTGTATCCAGTTATTCTTGAATCTGTAGTAATATTTCTTAAACTCCTTTTTGCCCTAGCTCTGTCACTGTTCAATAAAACTAGATTCCCCAGGGAACTGCCCTTTGGCAAAATTCACACTGAGTATACTTCTCGTTTCATTGACATTTGTAGTAAAATCATCCTTTACAATCATTGGAACTGTTAGCACAGACTACAGGATCTGATATTTTGCTCTTTAAGTTAGATATTTCCAGAATATCCTATATTTGGAGGAAGTATATCAAGGCCAAGTATATGCGGACTAAAGGAATGTCCACTGAACCAACAAGAATGTTAAGGGAGCCTTGTTAAAGTACTGTCCTGATCTTGATCCAGTTGGCCAAGAGGAAGGCTCCCTGTCCTTGCTCCATTTGCTTTGGCTTTGCACTTCTTACTGCTGCCATGCAACCTGATCTCCATTTTATCAAGGAGCCTATATACTTCAACTGCCTATTAGATTTCACTATCCCAGTATTTCACAGATACCTCAAACTCAATTTGTTTAAAACTAGTCATTATTCTCTGCCCTCAAAATAGTGCTCCCTTACTTGTCTCTCAAGTTCTGGTAAAACACAAGCTCCCCTCTCTCTAGCCACTAATATCTAGTCGGTCACCATGTTCCATGGATTCTACTTCCTCCATATTCCTTTTTTTTTTTTAGATGGAGTCTCACTCTGTCGGTCAGGCTGGAGTGCAGTGGTGTGATCTCTGCTCACTGTAACCTCCGCCTCCTGAGTTCGAGCGATTCTGCTGCCTCAGCCTCCCAAGTAGCTGGGATTACAGGCATGTGCCACCACGCCTGATTAATTTTTGTATTTTTAGTAGAGACGGGGTTTCACCATGTTGACCGGGCTGGTCTCGAACTCCTGACCTCAGGTGATCCGCCCGCATGGGTCCCCCAGAGTGCTGGGATTACAGGCGTGAGCCACCGCGCCCAGCCCATATTTCTTATATCTCTCCCCTACTTTCCATTTGCAGTGCTGTTCTGCTAGCTTCCCAGATGCTCTCTCTCTGTTTAATCTCTCATCTCTCCAAATTATCCTTTTCCTGTTGCCAAACTAGATTCCTAAAAACAGGTAAGGTTATGTTACTCCTCTGCTTAAAAATATTGATTACTCATCACCTACAAAGGAAACTTGAAAATATTAACATGCATTTCATTCCTTTTCAGGCTTATCCCCTCTATAGTTCCCTGCTTATGCAAACTCCCTTATCCCAGAATAGTCACAGTTCCTTGACAGTTCTAGATACATTGAGACCTTTGCTCATACTATTCTCATTGCCTGGAGTGTCTTCTCTCTGGATAGAAAAGTCCTTTCCATACCTCAAGATGGAATTTGGAAGTTACTTCCATGTGAAACTTCCTAATGATTCCAAAGTCAGGCCTTTCTATGTGGAATTTATTTTACCACATGCTTTTTTTCAAAAAAAAAAAAACAAAAAAACAAAAAAAAAAACCACATACACACACACACACAAAACAAACAAACAAACAAAAACCAGAGCAGGAGCGGTGGCTCATGCCTGTAATCTCAGCACTTTGGGAGGCTGGGGCGGGTGGATCACAAGATCAGGAGTTTGAGACCCATCTGGCCAACATAGTGAAACCCCGTCTCTACTAAAAATCCAAAAAATTCACTGGACGTGGTGGCGGGCGCCTACAATCCCAGCTATTCAGGAGACTGAGGCAGGAGAATCACTTGAATCTGGGAGGCGGAGGTTGCAGTGAGCCTAGAACGCGCCACTGCACTCCAGCCTGGGTGACAGTGCGAGACTTCATATCAAAAAACAAAAAACAAAAACAAAACAGAGGAAGCAAGCTATGGGCTAAACATGCTGGTTTAAAACATAATTTTGTGTTGCGGTGATATAGGGGAGGGTACCCCTTTCAAATCCTGAATCCACCACATACTATCTAGATGGCAATGAAAAAGTTAGTTGGTCTCCCTGAGGCTAATTTCATCATGTGTAAAATGTAGTTAATAATAGCATATATAGGCCATTGCGGGGGTTAAATAAGACAAAGCTTGTTAAGCATTTAGTTCTGTGCCAGCTTCCTTGTAAGAGTTCAATAAACATTAGTTTCTGCTACTGAGGCTCTGCTGTTATTTATCTGTCTCCTAACACTAGTTTATAAATTCAGTGAGGGTTAGGAACCATGTCTTACCACTTTACTTTCTTTTTCTCTATTTAATCCCTAGCAGTTTCTTATATATTATCACAACATGATAAATGATGCTGAGAACTCAGTGTGAGGTAGGGCTTGGGGTAGGACCTTATCTAATTAACATGTGTGTATGCCTACTATGAATATTAAATAATAATACTGACATTCCAAAATATACACATCAATCTCAAAAATGTTTAACCATAACTCCTGTATTCCGGTAAACACAACTATATGGCAATCTTGATAGTTATATATTGCCTAACACCTGTTATTTTTTAACTGCCTTTGATTCTGTGTAACATTCTCAATAATTTATCAAATGTACTTTAATTGGATATTTACATACTGCATACTCTTCTCATTAGTAGGAACTAGCAAATAAACTTACTATCATTTAGATCATATTCTATGCTTCATTTAAATTAGTCTGAGGGTTTTTGGTTGTTGTTAGTGTGTATGTACGTGTTTTAATTTAGGTACCATTTTTTACGCCTTAAGCAAAGGAAATCTAATCTACCACTTATTTGTTTAAACCTTGTCAATGACTTACATTTTGGACAAGAAAAAGTTTTAAATGCTTAATAGATCTATAGAATCTGGTTCCTGCTTACCTCAGGAACCATCTCCTTCCTCACTCCCACTTAACTCCGTAGTCTCTAGTATTCTAGGCCTTTTTCCTCTTCTTTGTGTTCCTAGAATATTTAATATCTTTCCAAGCCTTCCCTCATACTACCACAATGCTCCTTCTGGCTCTTACCATCCAGGTTTGAGTTTTAATGCGTCATCTTTCAAGCAGCATTTCCAGACTCATAACCTACCCCATCCTCCCAAGTCTATTAAGTCTCCCAAATATACATTCTTATAGCAACTTAAGCTTTGCAGTCACACTTTTCTTTTTTTTGTTTTGAGACAGTCTCGCTCTGTTGCCCAGGCTGGAGTGCAGTGGCCCGATCTCGGCTCACTGCAAGCTCCGCCTCCCGGGTTCACGCCATTCTCCTGCCTCAGCCTCCTGAGTAGCTGGGACTACAGGCACCCGCCACCACGCCCGGCTAATTTTTTTGTATTTTTAGTAGAGACGGGGTTTCACCGTGTTAGCCAGTATGGTCTCGATCTCCTGACCTCGTGATCTGCCCGCCTTGGCCTACCAAAGTGCTGGGATTACAGGCATGAGCCACCGCGCCAAGCCTGCAGTCACACTTTTCAAATTGCAATTTAAAAAATGTTTTGTATTTGTTTAATGTATATTTTCCCCACTCAACTGGCATCTCCTTGGAAAGCAGTAACCTTGTCTGAATATTCACTACTCTGTCATCAGCACCTAGAAGATACCTGGCACATAGTAGGCATTTAATCAATATGTTTGAATAAATGAGTGAAGAAATCACTCTGCTGGGTGACTAGGATGCAAAGCTAAACTCTGTCTTCAAAGGAAGGATAAAAAGACAGACACATAAAAGACACAAGAGAGTGAATAAAGAAAGTGGGTAGAGAAAATTAAGAGTGCTGGGTGTACTTCTTATCTCTCTAATAACTACCACATTTGTGACTTTAACAGGAGGCTTATTTAAAAGCATTTTCTTTATCCTAGCTGACTCAGACCATTTATGGAAAAGTGGGGTCGTTGCAAAATGTTTTCATCTTTCTGGTAGCATAATTACCACCTCTATGTTAAAAACTGAGGACTTTGGCTCAAAATCCTCACCATTGACTATACTATCTTTGTTATATTATTTCAATGTCCTATGCCTCAATTTTATTTCTTTTGTTTTTATTTTTTTATTTTAACAGAAAATCTACTCTTTGGGTAGTGAGAGAGCACTAAGAAAATGGCTACTCCAATGGGGCAGAAGGTAAAAAAGAGAAGCAGGGGTACTTGACATACTTCAGATAGTACAAATCTGGTGATTCTGGTCCCCAGAAGTGATTATGGACGGATATGGTTTGCCTGTGTCCCCACCCAAATCTCATCTTGAATTGTAGTTCCCATAATCCCCACGTGTCATGGGAGGGACCCACTGGGAAATGATTGGATCATGGGGGCAGTTTCCTCCATGCTGTGTTCATGATAGTGAGTTCTCATGAGATCTGATGGTTTTATAAGTGTCTGGCATTTCCCCTGCTGGCACTCATTCCCTCCCCTGCCACCCTGTGAAGAGGTGCCTTCCACCATGATGGTAAGTTTCCTGAGGCCTCCCCAGCCATGTGAGACTGTGAGTCAATTCAACCTCTTTCCTTTATAAATTACCCAGTCTCGGGTATTTCTTCATATCAGCATGAGAACAGACTAATACATGGACATAGCCCCACATTGGGTGTCAGAGTAATGAAAGAGGTGCAAGAGTGAGTGACTGATTCTCCTCTAGAAGGTTTGGGGGGAGGCTGTCCTGCTGGGCTGCCACCAGGATAGTTGCTACTCACTTCTGGCCTGGCCTGGTCCTGACTGAGTCCTCGCCCAAACTGCTCTGATGGGTGGGAGTAATCATGGCCGTGCCTCAGTTTTATAATCTGATTTTTTTTTTTTTCTTGAAACTGAGTTTCGCTTGTTACCCAGGCTGGAGTGCAATGGTGCAATCTCAGCTCACTGCAACCTCCATCTCCCGGGTTCAAGCAATTCTCGTGCCTCAGCCTCACAAGTAGCTGAGATGACAGGTGTGCACCATCACGCCTGGCTAATTTTGTATTTTCAGTAGAGATGGGGTTTTGCCATGTCGGTCAGGCTGGTGTCAAACTCCTGACCTCAGGTGATCTGCCCGCCTCGGCCTCCCAAAGTGCTGAGATTACAAGTGTGAGCCACCGCACCTGGCCTATAATCAGATTTTTAACAGGATTTTTTAGTCTATGTCTTGAACTATTTTAAAGTATTATGTTGAACCCAAATAAAAATTAATACATGCGTTCCATATTATCCTTGTTAATGTTTCATGTTTGTAAATACTTGTCAATGCATATTCATCACATAATGTGTGGTTTGTAAGGAAATTTCACATATTTTCATATTATTTTTAAAGTACATTTCTTTGAAATGTTAATAATTTCTAACTGAAAATTACCCAAATTAAATGGAAAAATTCATGTTTTGTTTTTAGCATTAAGAGGAATCTTTCCTGACAGGTTTTGAAAAGTGGAAATGCTGTTTATATTTTAATAGATTGTATATTTGTGACTTCCTTTTATTTAAATGGGTAATTATGCCAGGTTGTTAACTAAAGCTTGTGTGAAGGTTAAGTGGATCTGAAGTTGATTTTTCCATGTTCTTCAATCCAGCAGTAATGATATTTAATATTTCAGGCTTTTAAAATGAAAATTATAAGTAACTAATGTACTACCTATGAAGATGAAAAATTGTAGCAGCTGATTTGACTCAAGTATCTATGAGCTGTATAAACTCTTCATTCCCCAGTGCTCTGCTAATGCTTATTCTAGTTCTAATGGAACAAGTTTTTTGTGGTAATGATTACTCCTTACATCAAAATTAAGTAAAATGATAAACAGTTTTCTACACATAGCATTGATGAAGTGATCCTATTTTGCCAGTAGGATCAGTTAAAGGGCAAGGGGGTATAACACCTGCCTTCAGCTACCTGAAATAGTCAAAACCAATATAAATGTACATTAAAGTATAAAGAAAATAACTTACTCTCTATTTGGGTATAAGCCTATGGAGGAATTACAACTGTCTCAGGTTGAATTTTAAGTCCATACTGTTAGTATATTACTAAGGAATATAACCTAGAAATTCACATATAGTCACACAAAAACATAGGTGATAAAAGCTTTAAGAGAATTCTGTATAGTACATACCCAAGTAATTCTGACCACTGTTTCCCTAGGTGAAATTTTCAAATGAGTTAATATAAAAATGCTTTGTGGGCTGGGTGCGGTGGCTCACGCCTGTAATCCCAGCACTGGGAGGCCTGGGTGGGCAGATCACTTGAGGTCAGGAAGGAGTTCGAGACTAACCTAACCAACATGATGAAACCCCATCTCTACTAAAAATAAAGAAATTAGCTGGGCGTGGTGCTGGGCACCTGTAATCCCAGCTACGTGGGAGGCTGAGGCAAGAGAATCACTTGAACCTGTGAGGCAGAGGTTGCAGTGAGCCGAGATCATGCCACTGCCCTCCAGCATGGGCGATAGAGTGAGACTGTCTCAAAAGAAAAAAGGAAATAAAAATGCTTTGTGGGACTTATGATAAATGTTTTATAAATTAACTTTCCAGATTCATGACTGAGACCAAACTGATTTCAAATTAATAACATTTTCAAAACATTAGCATTTTACCTTGCAGTGTTTTAAAATGCTGCACACATTTTAGTTTATAAACCCGCAAAAAACACTTCTGTTAGGGAGAAGATGATGTGATTTTAGCTTAGAGTTATCTTGAATAACTTCATGCTTGAAAAATCAGAAATATTTGTCTTTGTAGAACAAGGAATTTGAAAGGGGACTAGTAAAAGGAAAATTGCATTGAATTTCTTATTTTCCTCTCATACTTGACAAGTTTATATGTATTAGATATGTCCCACTTCACCGCCATAAGGTTATATTTATTTTAGGTTATAAATTACTCTGAATTACCTTCATCTTGGAAGGTCCATTGTTTTCCCAGGGTTCTTCTCTTTAAATATTTCAAGGACTTCCAAAGTTGCTTAAACAGATGGGAAGAGGTCACTCTACATTTTGATCCTGGAATAGTCTAATCATCCTCCCCAGAGTGCCCTGTGCTTTGAAGCTTTTCTAGTTGTTGTCACTCTCTCCTGTAGCACCAAATGCCAGGAAATCTGGGTATTCAGGAGCAAATGCCCTTTGGCTGCTGATCTTACCATTGCCTTCGGTAGTTTCTCAGGGAACTGTGTTAGGAGAGGTTCTAGCATTCGTTATATAGTGTGTCCATAACCAGCTTTCCCATATCACCCTAAATATGGCCATAGACTTCTCCCTCAGTGCTGCCAAAACACAACTAAGGGCAGGCTGCCTGACCCAGTCACACCAATCATAATGGTCTACAATACACTTTCTTTTTTTTTTTTTTTTTTTTTTTTTTTTTGGGGT